>NC_133169.1:34281703-34588048 GCF_040802235.1 Manis javanica | reverse complement strand
CACAGAATTTTAACCCTGAAACTGATGCCTGGACCTGTATACAGAGTGTCAGCATCGGAGACACCCAGGGATCTCCCAACACGGCAACACAATTTCACAGTCACAGTCACATCAGAGCTAGACCTTAAGTCTTATAATTAACTTATTCTTTCTGTACTAGAGCCCGAACCAGTAATTCTAACCCCAGCCATGACTCTTGGACATGCCCCTTAATCGTAACCATTGGCATCACTCACGCTTCATCGTAACCCTTTACCTCAATCCCGCACTTGCCCTCCCATCAGAGAGAAACCTGAAGCCTTTCCATAACCCTATCCTTCCTGTACACCTTACAGAACAAAACTAAACTTACTCTAGCCCTTGGGACTATACATGAACCGACACCGCCAGCTTCAACGTCTGTCATGCCGCACCATAAGCCTGAATCTCAAGGTCGCCGTCACCCTCACGTCAGGGACAGATGCGAACTCTAAATGTAACTGCATAATCCTGTCAATCTTACTGAACACCTAACCCTAACCCTAGTGTCACGCCCTGGACTAGATTTTTCACCCGCAGCAATGTTGTCAACTACGACACATCTTAATTCGGAGCTTGAATCTCACACTCGCACTGACATCAGAAGAGAACCCTAATTCTTTCGGAAACCGTCTTTTCCGCACTGATTTTCTCTTATAGATAACCCTAAGCGTATCCCAGGCCCCTTTCACTGAACCGCCACCATCAACATCGACGTCTGTCATTCCTCCCCATAATCCTGAAGCTCGTTCTGGACACTGCCCTCATGTCAGAGTCGGATCAGTACTCTAACTGTCACTCAATCTGCAGCATACTCCTTACCTTACAACTAATGCTGACCCTATCCCTGGTACCGGGATCTGACACTTCACCTTCATCATTGTTGTGACCCTCACTTCACCTTAAACTTAAACTTATTATTGCACTCACCCTCACATCAGAGGCGGATCCGAATTCTAACTGCAACCCTACTTCACCCGTACTCCTTATCAAACCCATAACCCTACCCTAGATCTGAACCTTGAATCAGATTGTTCACCTTCATCGTTGCTACCCACTATGCACCCTTAATGGTGTGACTCGATCTCACACTCGCCCTCAATTTAGAATTGCACCCTAATTCTGTCCATAACCATATTATCTGCATAAACCTGCATAGACCTTTCCTTACAGAAAACTCTAACCCTAGAACAGGTTCCTTTACCTGCATGCTCACCACCAGCATTGATGTCACCGATGCCATACCTTAATGATGAAGTCCGAACTGGCCTTCACCCACACGTCAGAGTAGGATCCTCTATCTAAACATAACCACATCCATGGCATAAACTAAAACAATTCCCTATCCCTAACCCTAGCACATACCTGTGGCCTGACCATCCATAATCTCCATGGATGTGACCCTTGACTCATTGTAAGCCCGCGACTGAATTGGACAGTTGCCCTAACTTTGCAGAAGGACCCTCAGTCTAAACGTACCAATACCCTGCCCCTACGGCTTTCCAAAATCCTAACCCTAACCCTAGCCCTGGCTCGTGGTCCTGACACCTCACCTTGACCATTGACGTCAACCATGCCTCACCATAAACCTGATCCACCATCTTGCACTCCCTTTCTCATCAGAACTAGAAGCCAACTCTATCCATAAAGCCAATGTCTCTGCATACCAGAGAGAACAAAAAATTTTAACTCTAAAACTGGTGCCTGGACCTATACACAAAGCGTCATTATCACAAACACCCAGGGATCTCCACAACACGGAAACGCAAATTCACACTCGCACTCACATCAGAGGTAGACCCTAACCCTAATAATTAACTTATCCTTTCTGCAAAACAGCCCTAACCTCTATATTCAAAGCCTAGCCATGACTCTTGGACCTGCCCCTTCACCATAACCGTTGGCATCACCTGCGCTTCATCGTAATCCTAATCTTCAATCCCGAACGTGCCCTCCCATCGGAGAGAAACTCGAAATTTTTCCATAAACCTATCCTTCTTCTACACCTTACAGAGCACAATAAACTTACTCTAGCCCTCGGCATTTTACCTGATCCAAAACCAACAGCCTCAATGTCTGTCTTGCCGCACCATAAGCCTGAAGCTCAAGGTGGCCCTCGCCCTCACTTCAGGGTCAGATGCAAACTCTAAATGTTACTCCACATTCCTGTAAATCTTACTGAACACTGAACCCTAACCCTAGCGCGAAGCCTTGGACTAGATTCTTCACCTACAACATTGATGTCAACTAAGACACATCTTAACTCGGAGCCTGAATTTCACATTCTCAATCACAACAGAAGAGAACCCTTATTCTCTCGGTAACCGTCTCTTCCGCAGAGATTTTCTCTCACAGATAGCCCTAACCCTCTCCCAGGACCCTTTCACTGAACCGCTACCATCAGCATCGACGTCTGCCATTCGTGCCCACAACCCTGAAGCTCGTTCTGGCCACTGCCCTCTTGTCAGAGTCGGATCAGAACGCTAAATGTCACTCAATTTTCCGCAGACTCCTTACCTTACAACTAATTCCAACCCTATCCCTGGTGCCAGGATCTGACACTTCACCTTCATCATTGATGTCACACTCACTTCATCTTAAACCTTAAACTTATTCTTGCCCAAAACCTCACATCAGAGGTGGATCCGAATTCTAACGGCAACCCTATCTCACCCGTACTCCCTATCGAACACATAACCCTAACCCTAGATCTGACCCTTGAACCAGAATCTTCACCTTCACCGTTGCTATCAACTATGACTCCCTTAATCCTCTGACTCGACCTCACACTCACACTCAATTCAGAATTTTTCGCAAATTCTGTCCATAACCATATTTTCTGCATAGACCTTTATTTACAGAAAACCCTAACCCTAGCCCCGGATCCTTAACCTGAATGCTCACCGTCAGCATTGGTGTCACCGATGCCACATCTTGATGATGAAGTCCAAGCTGGCCTTCACCCACACGTCAGAGTAGGATGCTTAATCTAAACATAACCACATCCACCGCATAAACTTTAGACAATTGCCTAACCCTAACCCTAGCTCATTCCTGTGACCTGAGCCTCCAAAATCATCATGGACGTCACCCTTGCCTCACTGCGACTCAATTGGACAGTTGCCCTAAACTTGGAGAAGGACCCTCAGTCTAAACGTACCAATTGCCTGCCCCTACAGCTTTCCAAAAACCTAACCCTAACACTACCCCTGGCTCGGGGTCCTGACACCTCACCTTGACCATTGACGTCATCCGTGCCTCACCATAAACCTGATCCACCATCTTGCGCACCCTGTCACATCAGACTCAGAAGCTAACTCTATCCGTAAAGAGAATGTTTCTGTATACCAGAGAGAACACAGAATTTTAACCTAAAACTGATGCCTGGACCTGTATACAGAGTGTCAGCATCGGAGACACCCAGGGATCTCCCAACACGGCAACACAATTTCACAGTCACAGTCACGTCAGAGCTAGACCTTAAGTCTTATAATTAACTTATTCTTTCTGTACTAGAGCCCGAACCAGTAATTCTAACCCAAGCCATGACTCTTGGACATGCCCCTTAATCGTAACCATTGGCATCACTCACGCTTCATCGTAATCCTTTACCTCAATCCCGCACTTGCCCTCCCATCAGAGAGAAACCTGAAGCCTTTCCATAACCCTATCCTTCCTGTACACCTTACAGAACAAAACTAAACTTACTCTAGCCCTTGGGACTATACCTGAACCGACACCGTCAGCTTCAACGTCTGTCATGCCGCACCATAAGCCTGAATCTCAAGGTCGCCGTCACCCGCACGTCAGGGACAGATGCGAACTCTAAATGTAACTGCATAATCCTGTCAATCTTACTGAACACCTAACCCTAACCCTAGTGCCAAGCCCTGGACTAGATTTTTCACCCGCAGCAATGATGTCAACTACGACACATCTTAATTCGGAGCTTGAATCTCACACTCGCACTGACATCAGAAGAGAACCCTAATTCTTTCGGAAACCGTCTTTTCCGCACTGATTTTCTCTTACAGATAACCCTAAGCGTATCCCAGGCCCCTTTCACTGAACCGCCACCATCAGCATCGACGTCGGTCATTCCTCCCCATAATCCTGAAGCTCGTTCTGGACGCTGCCCTCATGTCAGAGTCGGATCAGTACTCTAACTGTCACTCAATCTGCAGCATACTCCTTACCTTACAACTAATGCTGACCCTATCCCTGGTACCGGGATCTGACACTTCACCTTCATCATTGTTGTGAACCTCACTTCACCTGAAACTTAAACTTATACTTGCACTCACCCTCACATCAGAGGCGGATCCGAATTCTAACTGCAACCCTACTTCACCCGTACTCCTTATCAAACCCATAACCCTACCCTAGATCTGAACCTTGAATCAGATTATTCACCTTCATCGTTGCTACCCACTATGACACCCTTAATGGTGTGACCTGATCTCACACTCGCCCTCAATTTAGAATTGCACCCTAATTCTGTCCATAACCATATTATCTGCATAAACCTGCATAGACCTTTCCTTACAGAAAACTCTAACCCTAGAACAGGTTCCTTTACCTGCATGCTCACCACCAGCATTGATGTCACCGATGCCATACCTTAATGATGAATCCAAACTGGCCTTCACCCACACGTCAGAGTAGGATCCTCTATCTAAACATAACCACATCCACGGCATAAACTAAAACAATTCCCTATCCCTAACTATAGCACATACCTGTGGCCTGACCATCCATAATCTCCATGGATGTGACCCTTGCCTCATTGTAAGCCTCCAACTGAATTGGACAGTTGCCCTAACCTTGCAGAAGGACCCTCAGTCTAAACGTACCAATACCCTGCCCCTACGGCTTTCCAAAATCCTAACCCTAACCCTAGCCCTGGCTCGTGGTCCTGACACCTCACCTTGACCATTGACGTCAACCATGCCTCACCATAAACCTGATCCACCATCTTGCACTCCCTTTCTCATCAGAACTAGAAGCCAACTCTATCCATAAAGCCAATGTCTCTGCATACCAGAGAGAACAAAAAATTTTAACTCTAAAACTGGTGCCTGGACCTATACACAAAGCGTCATTATCACAAACACCCAGGGATCTCCTCAACACGGAAACGCAAATTCACACTCGCACTCACATCAGAGGTAGACCCTAACCCTAATAATTAACTTATCCTTTCTGCACAACAGCCCTAACCTCTATATTCAAAGCCTAGCCATGACTCTTGGACCTGCCCCTTCACCATAACCTTTGGCATCACCTGCGCTTCATCGTAATCCTAATCTTCAATCCCGAACGTGCCCTCCCATCTGAGAGAAACCCGAAATTTTTCCATAAACCTATCCTTCTTCTACACCTTACAGAGCACAATAAACTTACTCTAGCCCTCGGCATTTTACCTGATCCAAAACCAACAGCCTCAATATCTGTCTTGCCGCACCATAAGCCTGAAGCTCAAGGTGGCCCTCGCCCTCACTTCAGGGTCAGATGCAAACTCTAAATGTTACTCCACATTCCTGTAAATCTTACTGAACACCTAACCCTAACCCTAGCGCGAAGCCTTGGACTAGATTCTTCACCTACAACATTGATGTCAACTAAGACACATCTTAACTCGGAGCCTGAATTTCACATTCTCAATCACAACAGAAGAGAACCCTTATTCTCTCGGTAACCGTCTCTTCCGCAGAGATTTTCTCTCACAGATAGCCCTAACCCTCTCCCAGGACCCTTTCACTGAACCGCTACCATCAGCATCGACGTCTGCCATTCGTGCCCACAACCCTGAAGCTCGTTCTGGCCACTGCCCTCTTGTCAGAGTCGGATCAGAACGCTAAATGTCACTCAATTTTCCGCAGACTCCTTACCTTACAACTAATGCCAACCCTATCCCTGGTGCCAGGATCTGACACTTCACCTTCATCATTGATGTCACACTCACTTCACCTTAAACCTTAAACTTATTCTTGCACAAAACCTCACATCAGAGGTGGATCCGAATTCTAACGGCAACCCTATCTCACCCGTACTCCATATCGAACATAAAACCCTAACCCTAGATCTGACCCTTGAACCAGAATCTTCACCTTCACCGTTGCTATCAACTATGACTCCCTTAATCCTCTGACTCGACCTCACACTCACACTCAATTCAGAATTTTTCGCAAATTCTGTCCATAACCATATTTTCTGCATAGACCTTTCCTTACAGAAAACCCTAACCCTAGCCCTGGATCCTTAACCTGAATGCTCGACGTCAGTATTGGTGTCACCGATGCCACATCTTGATGATGAAGTCCAAGCTGGCCTTCACCCACACGTCAGAGTAGGATGCTTAATCTAAACATAACCACATCCACCGCATAAACTTTAGACAATTGCCTAACCCTAACCCTAGCACATTCCTGTGACCTGAGCCTCCAAAATCATCATGGACGTCACCCTTGCCTCACTGCGACTCAATTGGACAGTTGCCCTAAACTTGGAGAAGGACCCTCAGTCTAAACGTACCAATTGCCTGCCCCTACAGCTTTCCAAAAACCTAACCCTAACACTACCCCTGGCTCGGGGTCCTGACACCTCACCTTGACCATTGACGTCATCCGTGCCTCACCATAAACCTGATCCACCATCTTGCGCACCCTGTCACATCAGACTCAGAAGCTAACTCTATCCGTAAAGAGAATGTTTCTGTATACCAGAGAGAACACAGAATTTTAACCCTAAAACTGATGCCTGGACCTGTATACAGAGTGTCAGCATCGGAGACACCCAGGGATCTCCCAACACGGCAACACAATTTCACAGTCACAGTCACATCAGAGCTAGACCTTAAGTCTTATAATTAACTTATTCTTTCTGTACTAGAGCCCGAACCAGTAATTCTAACCCAAGCCATGACTCTTGGACATGCCCCTTAATCGTAACCATTGGCATCACTCACGCTTCATCGTAATCCTTTACCTCAATCCCGCACTTGCCCTCCCATCAGAGAGAAACCTGAAGCCTTTCCATAACCCTATCCTTCCTGTACACCTTACAGAACAAAACTAAACTTACTCTAGCCCTTGGGACTATACCTGAACCGACACCGTCAGCTTCATCGTCTGTCATGCCGCACCATAAGCCTGAATCTCAAGGTCGCCGTCACCCGCACGTCAGGGACAGATGCGAACTCTAAATGTAACTGCATAATCCTGTCAATCTTACTGAACACCTAACCCTAACCCTAGTGCCAAGCCCTGGACTAGATTTTTCACCCGCAGCAATGATGTCAACTACGACACATCTTAATTCGGAGCTTGAATCTCACACTCGCACTGACATCAGAAGAGAACCCTAATTCTTTCGGAAACCGTCTTTTCCGCACTGATTTTCTCTTACAGATAACCCTAAGCGTATCCCAGGCCCCTTTCACTGAACCGCCACCATCAGCATCGACGTCGGTCATTCCTCCCCATAATCCTGAAGCTCGTTCTGGACGCTGCCCTCATGTCAGAGTCGGATCAGTACTCTAACTGTCACTCAATCTGCAGCATACTCCTTACCTTACAACTAATGCTGACCCTATCCCTGGTACCGGGATCTGACACTTCACCTTCATCATTGTTGTGAACCTCACTTCACCTGAAACTTAAACTTATACTTGCACTCACCCTCACATCAGAGGCGGATCCGAATTCTAACTGCAACCCTACTTCACCCGTACTCCTTATCAAACCCATAACCCTACCCTAGATCTGAACCTTGAATCAGATTATTCACCTTCATCGTTGCTACCCACTATGACACCCTTAATGGTGTGACCTGATCTCACACTCGCCCTCAATTTAGAATTGCACCCTAATTCTGTCCATAACCATATTATCTGCATAAACCTGCATAGACCTTTCCTTACAGAAAACTCTAACCCTAGAACAGGTTCCTTTACCTGCATGCTCACCACCAGCATTGATGTCACCGATGCCATACCTTAATGATGAATCCAAACTGGCCTTCACCCACACGTCAGAGTAGGATCCTCTATCTAAACATAACCACATCCACGGCATAAACTAAAACAATTCCCTATCCCTAACTATAGCACATACCTGTGGCCTGACCATCCATAATCTCCATGGATGTGACCCTTGCCTCATTGTAAGCCTCCAACTGAATTGGACAGTTGCCCTAACCTTGCAGAAGGACCCTCAGTCTAAACGTACCAATACCCTGCCCCTACGGCTTTCCAAAATCCTAACCCTAACCCTAGCCCTGGCTCGTGGTCCTGACACCTCACCTTGACCATTGACGTCAACCATGCCTCACCATAAACCTGATCCACCATCTTGCACTCCCTTTCTCATCAGAACTAGAAGCCAACTCTATCCATAAAGCCAATGTCTCTGCATACCAGAGAGAACAAAAAATTTTAACTCTAAAACTGGTGCCTGGACCTATACACAAAGCGTCATTATCACAAACACCCAGGGATCTCCTCAACACGGAAACGCAAATTCACACTCGCACTCACATCAGAGGTAGACCCTAACCCTAATAATTAACTTATCCTTTCTGCACAACAGCCCTAACCTCTATATTCAAAGCCTAGCCATGACTCTTGGACCTGCCCCTTCACCATAACCGTTGGCATCACCTGCGCTTCATCGTAATCCTAATCTTCAATCCCGAACGTGCCCTCCCATCTGAGAGAAACCCGAAATTTTTCCATAAACCTATCCTTCTTCTACACCTTACAGAGCACAATAAACTTACTCTAGCCCTCGGCATTTTACCTGATCCAAAACCAACAGCCTCAATATCTGTCTTGCCGCACCATAAGCCTGAAGCTCAAGGTGGCCCTCGCCCTCACTTCAGGGTCAGATGCAAACTCTAAATGTTACTCCACATTCCTGTAAATCTTACTGAACACCTAACCCTAACCCTAGCGCGAAGCCTTGGACTAGATTCTTCACCTACAACATTGATGTCAACTAAGACACATCTTAACTCGGAGCCTGAATTTCACATTCTCAATCACAACAGAAGAGAACCCTTATTCTCTCGGTAACCGTCTCTTCCGCAGAGATTTTCTCTCACAGATAGCCCTAACCCTCTCCCAGGACCCTTTCACTGAACCGCTACCATCAGCATCGACGTCTGCCATTCGTGCCCACAACCCTGAAGCTCGTTCTGGCCACTGCCCTCTTGTCAGAGTCGGATCAGAACGCTAAATGTCACTCAATTTTCCGAAGACTCCTTACCTTACAACTAATGCCAACCCTATCCCTGGTGCCAGGATCTGACACTTCACCTTCATCATTGATGTCACACTCACTTCACTTTAAACCTTAAACTTATTCTTGCACAAAACCTCACATCAGAGGTGGATCCGAATTCTAACGGCAACCCTATCTCACCCGTACTCCCTATCGAACACATAACCCTAACCCTAGATCTGACCCTTGAACCAGAATCTTCACCTTCACCGTTGCTATCAACTATGACTCCCTTAATCCTCTGACTCGACCTCACACTCACACTCAATTCAGAATTTTTCGCAAATTCTGTCCATAACCATATTTTCTGCATAGACCTTTCCTTACAGAAAACCCTAACCCTAGCCCCGGATCCTTAACCTGAATGCTCACCGTCAGCATTGGTGTCACCGATGCCACATCTTGATGATGAAGTCCAAGCTGGCCTTCACCCACACGTCAGAGTAGGATGCTTAATCTAAACATAACCACATCCACCGCATAAACTTTAGACAATTGCCTAACCCTAACCCTAGCACATTCCTGTGACCTGAGCCTCCAAAATCATCATGGACGTCACCCTTGCCTCACTGCGACTCAATTTAACAGTTGCCCTAAACTGGAAAAGGACCCTCAGTCTAAACGTACCAATTGCCTGCCCCTACAGCTTTCCGAAAACCTAACCCTAACACTACCCCTGGCTCGGGGTCCTGACACCTCACCTTGACCATTGACGTCATCCATGCCTCACCATAAACCTGATCCACCATCTTGCGCACCCTGTCACATCAGACTCAGAAGCTAACTCTATCCGTAAAGAGAATGTTTCTGTATACCAGAGAGAACACAGAATTTTAACCCTGAAACTGATTCCTGGACCTGTATACAGAGTGTCAGCATCGGAGACACCCAGGGATCTCCCAACACGGCAACACAATTTCACAGTCACAGTCACATCAGAGCTAGACCTTAAGTCTTATAATTAACTTATTCTTTCTGTACTAGAGCCCGAACCAGTAATTCTAACCCAAGCCATGACTCTTGGACATGCCCCTTAATCGTAACCATTGGCATCACTCACGCTTCATCGTAATCCTTTACCTCAATCCCGCACTTGCCCTCCCATCAGAGAGAAACCTGAAGCCTTTCCATAACCCTATCCTTCCTGTACACCTTACAGAACAAAACTAAACTTACTCTAGCCCTTGTTACTATACCTGAATCGACACCATCAGCTTCAACGTCTGTCATGCCGCACCATAAGCCTGAATCTCAAGGTCGCCGTCACCCGCACGTCAGGGACAGATGCGAACTCTAAATGTAACTGCATAATCCTGTAAATCTTACTGAACACCTAACCCTAACCCTAGTGCCAAGCCCTGGACTAGATTTTTCACCCGCAGCAATGATGTCAACTACGACACATCTTAATTCGGAGCTTGAATCTCACACTCGCACTGACATCAGAAGAGAACCCTAATTCTTTCGGAAACCGTCTTTTCCGCACTGATTTTCTCTTACAGATAACCCTAAGCGTATCCCAGGCCCCTTTCACTGAACCGCCACCATCAGCATCGACGTCTGTCATTCCTCCCCATAATCCTGAAGCTCGTTCTGGACGCTGCCCTCATGTCAGAGTCGGATCAGTACTCTAACTGTCACTCAATCTGCAGCATACTCCTTACCTTACAACTAATGCTGACCCTATCCCTGGTACCGGGATCTGACACTTCACCTTCATCATTGTTGTGACCCTCACTTCACCTTAAACTTAAACTTATTCTTGCACTCACCCTCACATCAGAGGCGGATCCGAATTCTAACTGCAACCCTACTTCACCCGTACTCCTTATCAAACCCATAACCCTACCCTAGATCTGAACCTTGAATCAGATTATTCACCTTCATCGTTGCTACCCACTATGACACCCTTAATGGTGTGACTCGATCTCACACTCGCCCTCAATTTAGAATTGCACCCTAATTCTGTCCATAACCATATTATCTGCATAAACCTGCATAGACCTTTCCTTACAGAAAACTCTAACCCTAGAACAGGTTCCTTTACCTGCATGCTCACCACCAGCATTGATGTCACCGATGCCATACCTTAATGATGAAGTCCAAACTGCCCTTCACCCACACGTCAGAGTAGGATCCTCTATCTAAACATAACCACATCCACGGCATAAACTAAAACAATTCCCTATCCCTAACCCTAGCACATACCTGTGGCCTGACCATCCATAATCTCCATGGATGTGACCCTTGCCTCATTGTAAGCCTGCGACTGAATTGGACAGTTGCCCTAACCTTGCAGAAGGACCCTCAGTCTAAACGTACCAATACCCTGCCCCTACGGCTTTCCAAAATCCTAACCCTAACCCTAGCCCTGGCTCGTGGTCCTGACACCTCACCTTGACCATTGACGTCAACCATGCCTCACCATAAACCTGATCCACCATCTTGCACTCCCTTTCTCATCAGAACTAGAAGCCAACTCTATCCATAAAGCCAATGTCTCTGCATACCAGAGAGAACAAAAAATTTTAACTCTAAAACTGGTGCCTGGACCTATACACAAAGCGTCATTATGACAAACACCCAGGGATCTCCTCAACACGGAAACGCAAATTCACACTCGCACTCACATCAGAGGTAGACCCTAACCCTAATAATTAACTTATCCTTTCTGCACAACAGCCCTAACCTCTATATTAAAAGCCTAGCCATGACTCTTGGACCTGCCCCTTCACCATAACCGTTGGGATCACCTGCGCTTCATCGTAATCCTAATCTTCAATCCCGAACGTGCCCTCCCATCTGAGAGAAACCCGAAATTTTTCCATAAACCTATCCTTCTTCTACACCTTACAGAGCACAATAAACTTACTCTAGCCCTCGGCATTTTACCTGATCCAAAACCAACAGCCTCAATGTCTGTCTTGCCGCACCATAAGCCTGAAGCTCAAGGTGGCCCTCGCCCTCACTTCAGGGTCAGATGCAAACTCTAAATGTTACTCCACATTCCTGTAAATCTTACTGAACACCTAACCCTAACCCTAGCGCGAAGCCTTGGACTAGATTCTTCACCTACAACATTGATGTCAACTATGACACATCTTAACTCGGAGCCTGAATTTCACATTCTCAATCACAACAGAAGAGAACCCTTATTCTCTCGGTAACCGTCTCTTCCGCAGAGATTTTCTCTCACAGATAGCTCTAACCCTCTCCCAGGACCCTTTCACTGAACCGCTACCATAAGCATCGACGTCTGCCATTCGTGCCCACAACCCTGAAGCTCGTTCTGGCCACTGCCCTCTTGTCAGAGTCGGATCAGAACGCTAAATGTCACTCAATTTTCCGCAGACTCCTTACCTTACAACTAATGCCAACCCTATCCCTGGTGCCAGGATCTGACACTTCACCTTCATCATTGATGTCACACTCACTTCACCTTAAACCTTAAACTTATTCTTGCACAAAACCTCACATCAGAGGTGGATCCGAATTCTAACGGCCACCCTATCTCACCCGTACTCCTTATCGAACACATAACCCTAACCCTAGATCTGACCCTTGAACCAGAATCTTCACCTTCACCGTTGCTATCAACTATGACTCCCTTAATCCTCTGACTCGACCTCACACTCACACTCAATTCAGAATTTTTCGCAAATTCTGTCCATAACCATATTTTCTGCATAGACCTTTCCTTACAGAAAACCCTAACCCTAGCCCCGGATCCTTAACCTGAATGCTCACCGTCAGCATTGGTGTCACCGATGCCACATCTTGATGATGAAGTCCAAGCTGGCCTTCACCCACACGTCAGAGTAGGATGCTTAATCTAAACATAACCACATCCACCGCATAAACTTTAGACAATTGCCTAACCCTAACCCTAGCACATTCCTGTGACCTGAGCCTCCAAAATCATCATGGACGTCACCCTTGCCTCACTGCGACTTAATTGGACAGTTGCCCTAAACTTGGAGAAGGACCCTCAGTCTAAACGTACCAATTGCCTGCCCCTACAGCTTTCCAAAAACCTAACCCTAACACTACCCCTGGCTCGGGGTCCTGACACCTCACCTTGACCATTGACGTCATCCGTGCCTCACCATAAACCTGATCCACCATCTTGCGCACCCTGTCACATCAGACTCAGAAGCTAACTCTATCCGTAAAGAGAATGTTTCTGTATACCAGAGAGAACACAGAATTTTAACCCTGAAACTGATGCCTGGACCTGTATACAGAGTGTCAGTATCGGAGACACCCAGGGATCTCCCGACACGGCAACACAATTTCACAGTCACAGTCACATCAGAGCTAGACCTTAAGTCTTATAATTAACTTATTCTTTCTGTACTAGAGCCCGAACCAGTAATTCTAACCCTAGCCATGAGTCTTGGACATGCCCCTTAATCGTAACCATTGGCATCACTCACGCTTCATCGTAATCCTTTACCTCAATCCCGCACTTGCCCTCCCATCAGAGAGAAACCTGAAGCCTTTCCATAACCCTATCCTTCCTGTACACCTTACAGAACAAAACTAAACTTACTCTAGCCCTTGGGACTATACCTGAACCGACACCATCAGCTTCAACGTCTGTCATGCCGCACCATAAGCCTGAATCTCAAGGTCGCCGTCACCCGCACGTCAGGGACAGATGCGAACTCTAAATGTAACTGCATAATCCTGTCAATCTTACTGAACACCTAACCCTAACCCTAGTGCCAAGCCCTGGACTAGATTTTTCACCCGCAGCAATGATGTCAACTACGACACATCTTAATTCGGAGCTTGAATCTCACACTCGCACTGACATCAGAAGAGAACCCTAATTCTTTCGGAAACCGTCTTTTCCGCACTGATTTTCTCTTACAGATAACCCTAAGCGTATCCCAGGCCCCTTTCACTGAACCGCCACCATCAGCATCGACGTCTGTCATTCCTCCCCATAATCCTGAAGCTCGTTCTGGACGCTGCCCTCATGTCAGAGTCGGATCAGTACTCTAACTGTCACTCAATCTGCAGCATACTCCTTACCTTACAACTAATGCTGACCCTATCCCTGGTACCGGGATCTGACACATCACCTTCATCATTGTTGTGACCCTCACTTCACCTGAAACTTAAACTTATTCTTGCACCCACCCTCACATCAGAGGCGGATCCGAATTCTAACTGCAACCCTACTTCACCCGTACTCCTTATCAAACCCATAACCCTACCCTAGATCTGAACCTTGAATCAGATTATTCACCTTCATCGTTGCTACCCACTATGACACCCTTAATGGTGTGACTCGATCTCACACTCGCCCTCAATTTAGAATTGCACCCTAATTCTGTCCATAACCATATTATCTGCATAAACCTGCATAGACCTTTCCTTACAGAAAACTCTAACCCTAGAACAGGTTCCTTTACCTGCATGCTCACCACCAGCATTGATGTCACCGATGCCATACCTTAATGATGAAGTCCAAACTGGCCTTCACCCACACGTCAGAGTAGGATCCTCTATCTAAACATAACCACATCCACGGCATAAACTAAAACAATTCCCTATCCCTAACCCTAGCACATACCTGTGGCCTGACCATCCATAATCTCCATGGATGTGACCCTTGCCTCATTGTAAGCCTGCGACTGAATTGGACAGTTGCCCTAACCTTGCAGAAGGACCCTCAGTCTAAACGTACCAATACCCTGCCCCTACGGCTTTCCAAAATCCTAACCCTAACCCTAGCCCTGGCTCGTGGTCCTGACACCTCACCTTGACCATTGACGTCAACCATGCCTCACCATAAACCTGATCCACCATCTTGCACTCCCTTTCTCATCAGAGCTAGAAGCCAACTCTATCCATAAAGCCAATGTCTCTGCATACCAGAGAGAACAAAAAATTTTAACTCTAAAACTGCTGCCTGGACCTATACACAAAGCGTCATTATCACAAACACCCAGGGATCTCCTCAACACGGAAACGCAAATTCACACTCGCACTCACATCAGAGGCAGACACTAACCCTAATAATTAACTTATCCTTTCTGCACAACAGCCCTAACCTCTATATTCAAAGCCTAGCCATGACTCTTGGAACTGCCCCTTCACCATAACCGTTGGCATCACCTGCGCTTCATCGTAATCCTAATCTTCAATCCCGAACGTGCCCTCCCATCTGAGAGAAACCCGAAATTTTTCCATAAACCTATCCTTCTTCTACACCTTACAGAGCACAATAAACTTACTCTAGCCCTCGGCATTTTACCTGATCCAAAACCAACAGCCTCAATGTCTGTCTTGCCGCACCATAAGCCTGAAGCTCAAGGTGGCCCTCGCCCTCACTTCAGGGTCAGATGCAAACTCTAAATGTTACTCCACATTCCTGTAAATCTTACTGAACACCTAACCCTAACCCTAGCGCGAAGCCTTGGACTAGATTCTTCACCTACAACATTGATGTCAACTAAGACACATCTTAACTCGGAGCCTGAATTTCACATTCTCAATCACAACAGAAGAGAACCCTTATTCTCTCGGTAACCGTCTCTTCCGCAGAGATTTTCTCTCACAGATAGCCCTAACCCTCTCCCAGGACCCTTTCACTGAACCGCTACCATCAGCATCGACGTCTGCCATTCTTGCCCACAACCCTGAAGCTCGTTCTGGCCACTGCCCTCTTGTCAGAGTCGGATCAGAACGCTAAATGTCACTCAATTTTCCGCAGACTCCTTACCTTACAACTAATGCCAACCCTATCCCTGGTGCCAGGATCTGACACTTCACCTTCATCATTGATGTCACACTCACTTCACCTTAAACCTTAAACTTATTCTTGCACAAAACCTCACATCAGAGGTGGATCCGAATTCTAACGGCAACCCTATCTCACCCGTACTCCCTATCGAACACATAACCCTAACCCTAGATCTGACCCTTGAACCAGAAACTTCACCTTCACCGTTGCTATCAACTATGACTCCCTTAATCCTCTGAGTCGACCTCACACTCACACTCAATTCAGAATTTTTCGCAAATTCTGTCCATAACCATATTTTCTGCATAGACCTTTCCTTACAGAAAACCCTAACCCTAGCCCCGGATCCTTAACCTGAATGCTCACCGTCAGCATTGGTATCACCGATGCCACATCTTGATGATGAAGTCCAAGCTGGCCTTCACCCACACGTCAGAGTAGGATGCTTAATCTAAACATAACCACATCCACCGCATAAACTTTAGACAATTGCCTAACCCTAACCCTAGCACATTCCTGTGACCTGAGCCTCCAAAATCATCATGGACGTCACCCTTGCCTCACTGCGACTCAATTGGACAGTTGCCCTAAACTTGGAGAAGGACCCTCAGTCTAAACGTACCAATTGCCTGCCCCTACAGCTTTCCAAAAACCTAACCCTAACACTACCCCTGGCTCGGGGTCCTGACACCTCACCTTGACCATTGACGTCATCCGTGCCTCACCATAAACCTGATCCACCATCTTGCGCACCCTGTCACATCAGACTCAGAAGCTAACTCTATCCGTAAAGAGAATGTTTCTGTATACCAGAGAGAACACAGAATTTTAACCCTGAAACTGATTCCTGGACCTGTATACAGAGTGTCAGCATCGGAGACACCCAGGGATCTCCCAACACGGCAACACAATTTCACAGTCACAGTCACATCAGAGCTAGACCTTAAGTCTTATAATTAACTTATTCTTTCTGTACTAGAGCCCGAACCAGTAATTCTAACCCTAGCCATGACTCTTGGACATGCCCCTTAATCGTAACCATTGGCATCACTCACGCTTCATCGAAATCCTTTACCTCAATCCCGCACTTGCCCTCCCATCAGAGAGAAACCTGAAGCCTTTCCATAACCCTATCCTTCCTGTACACCTTACAGAACAAAACTAAACTTACTCTAGCCCTTGGGACTATACCTGAACCGACACCGTCAGCTTCAACGTCTGTCATGCCGCACCATAAGCCTGAATCTCAAGGTCGCCGTCACCCGCACGTCAGGGACAGATGCGAACTCTAAATGTAACTGCATAATCCTGTCAATCTTACTGAACACCTAAACCTAACCCTAGTGCCAAGCCCTGGACTAGATTTTTCACCCGCAGCAATGATGTCAACTACGACACATCTTAATTCGGAGCTTGAATCTCACACTCGCACTGACATCAGAAGAGAACCCTAATTCTTTCGGAAACCGTCTTTTCCGCACTGATTTTCTCTTACAGATAACCCTAAGCGTATCCCAGGCCCCTTTCACTGAACCGCCACCATCAGCATCGACGTCTGTCATTTCTCCCCATAATCCTGAAGCTCGTTCTGGACGCTGCCCTCATGTCAGAGTCGGATCAGTACTCTAACTGTCACTCAATCTGCAGCATACTCCTTACCTTACAACTAATGCTGACCCTATCCCTGGTACCAGGATCTGACACTTCACCTTCATCATTGTTGTGACCCTCACTTCACCTGAAACTTAAACTTATTCTTGCACCCACCCTCACATCAGAGGCGGATCCGAATTCTAACTGCAACCCTACTTCACCCGTACTCCTTATCAAACCCATAACCCTACAATAGATCTGAACCTTGAATCAGATTATTCACCTTCATCGTTGCTACCCACTATGACACCCTTAATGGTGTGACTCGATCTCACACTCGCCCTCAATTTAGAATTGCACCCTAATTCTGTCCATAACCATATTATCTGCGTAAACCTGCATAGACCTTTCCTTACAGAAAACTCTAACCCTAGAACAGGTTCCTTTACCTGCATGCTCACCACCAGCATTGATGTCACCGATGCCATACCTTCATGATGAAGTCCAAACTGGCCTTCACCCACACGTCAGAGTAGGATCCTCTATCTAAACATATCCACATCCACGGCATAAACTAAAACAATTCCCTATCCCTAACCCTAGCACATACCTGTGGCCTGACCATCCATAATCTCCATGGATGTGACCCTTGCCTCATTGTAAGCCTGCGACTGAATTGGACAGTTGCCCTTACCTTGCAGAAGGACCCTCAGTGTAAACGTACCAATACCCTGCCCCTACGGCTTTCCAAAATCCTAACCCTAACCCTAGCCCTGGCTCGTGGTCCTGACACCTCACCTTGACCATTGACGTCAACCATGCCTCACCATAAACCTGATCCACCATCTTGCACTCCCTTTCTCATCAGAACCAGAAGCCAACTCTATCCATAAAGCCAATGTCTCTGCATACCAGAGAGAACAAAAAATTTTAACTCTAAAACTGGTGCCTGGACCTATACACAAAGCGTCATTATCACAAACACCCAGGGATCTCCTCAACACGGAAACGCAAATTCACACTCGCACTCACATCAGAGGTAGACCCTAACCCTAATAATTAACTTATCCTTTCTGCACAACAGCCCTAACCTCTATATTCAAAGCCTAGCCATGACTCTTGGACCTGCCCCTTCACCATAACCGTTGGCATCACCTGCGCTTCATCGTAATCCTAATCTTCAATCCCGAACGTGCCCTCCCATCGGAGAGAAACTCGAAATTTTTCCATAAACCTATCCTTCTTCTACACCTTACAGAGCACAATAAACTTACTCTAGCCCTCGGCATTTTACCTGATCCAAAACCAACAGCCTCAATGTCTGTCTTGCCGCACCATAAGCCTGAAGCTCAAGGTGGCCCTCGCCCTCACTTCAGGGTCAGATGCAAACTCTAAATGTTACTCCACATTCCTGTAAATCTTACTGAACACCTAACCCTAACCCTAGCGTGAAGCCTTGGACTAGATTCTTCACCTACAACATTGATGTCAACTAAGACACATCTTAACTCGGAGCCTGAATTTCACATTCTCAATCACAACAGAAGAGAACCCTTATTCTCTCGGTAACCGTCTCTTCCGCAGAGATTTTCTCTCACAGATAGCCCTAACCCTCTCCCAGGACCCTTTCACTGAAACGCTACCATCAGCATCGACGTCTGCCATTCGTGCCCACAACCCTGAAGCTCGTTCTGGCCACTGCCCTCTTGTCAGAGTCGGATCAGAACGCTAAATGTCACTCAATTTTCCGCAGACTCCTTACCTTACAACTAATGCCAACCCTATCCCTGGTGCCAGGATCTGACACTTCACCTTCATCATTGATGTCACACTCACTTCACCTTAAACCTTAAACTTATTCTTGCACAAAACCTCACATCAGAGGTGGATCTGAATTCTAACGGCAACCCTATCTCACCCGTACTCCATATCGAACATATAACCCTAACCCTAGATCTGACCCTTGACCCAGAATCTTCACCTTCACCGTTGCTATCAACTATGACTCCCTTAATCCTCTGACTCGACCTCACACTCACACTCAATTCAGAATTTTTCGCAAATTCTGTCCATAACCATATTTTCTGCATAGACCTTACCTTACAGAAAACCCTAACCCTAGCCCCGGATCCTTAACCTGAATGCTCGACGTCAGCATTGGTGTCACCGATACCACATCTTGATGATGAAGTCCAAGCTGGCCTTCACCCACACGTCAGAGTAGGATGCTTAATCTAAACATAACCACATCCACCGCATAAACTTTAGACAATTGCCTAACCCTAACCCTAGCACATTCCTGTGACCTGAGCCTCCAAAATCATCATGGACGTCACCCTTGCCTCACTGCAACTCAATTGGACAGTTGCTCTAAACTTGGAGAAGGACCCTCAGTCTAAACGTACCAATTGCCTGCCCCTACAGCTTTCCAAAAACCTAACCCTAACACTACCCCTGGCTCGGGGTCCTGACACCTCACCTTGACCATTGACGTCATCCGTGCCTCACCATAAACCTGATCCACCATCTTGCGCACCCTGTCACATCAGACTCAGAAGCTAACTCTATCCGTAAAGAGAATGTTTCTGTATACCAGAGAGAACACAGAATTTTAACCCTGAAACTGATGCCTGGACCTGTATACAGAGTGTCAGCATCGGAGACACCCAGGGATCTCCCAACACGGCAACACAATTTCACAGTCACAGTCACATCAGAGCTAGACCTTAAGTCTTATAATTAACTTATTCTTTCTGTACTAGAGCCCGAACCAGTAATTCTAACCCTAGCCACGAGTCTTGGACATGCCCCTTAATCGTAACCATTGGCATCACTCACGCTTCATCGTAATCCTTTACCTCAATCCCGCACTTGCCCTCCCATCAGAGAGAAACCTGAAGCCTTTCCATAACCCTATCCTTCCTGTACACCTTACAGAACAAAACTAAACTTACTCTAGCCCTTGGGACTATACCTGAACCGACACCGTCATCTTCAACGTCTGTCATGCCGCACCATAAGCCTGAATCTCAAGGTCGCCGTCACCCGCACGTCAGGGACAGATGCGAACTCTAAATGTAACTGCATAATCCTGTCAATCTTACTGAACACCTAACCCTAACCCTAGTGCCAAGCCCTGGACTAGATTTTTCACCCGCAGCAATGATGTCAACTACGACACATCTTAATTCGGAGCTTGAATCTCACACTCGCACTGACATCAGAAGAGAACCCTAATTCTTTCGGAAACCGTCTTTTCCGCACTGATTTTCTCTTACAGATAACCCTAAGCGTATCCCAGGCCCCTTTCACTGAACCGCCACCATCAGCATCGACGTCTGTCATTCCTCCCCATAATCCTGAAGCTCGTTCTGGACGCTGCCCTCATGTCAGAGTCGGATCAGTACTCTAACTGTCACTCAATCTGCAGCATACTCCTTACCTTACAACTAATGCTGACCCTATCCCTGGTACCGGGATCTGACACTTCAACTTCATCATTGTTGTGACCCTCACTTCACCTTAAACTTAAACTTATTCTTGCACTCACCCTCACATCAGAGGCGGATCCGAATTCTAACTGCAACCCTACTTCACCCGTACTCCTTATCAAACCCATAACCCTACCCTAGATCTGAACCTTGAATCAGATTATTCACCTTCATCGTTGCTACCCACTATGACACCCTTAATGGTGTGACTCGATCTCACACTCGCCCTCAATTTAGAATTGCACCCTAATTCTGTCCATAACCATATTATCTGCATAAACCTGCATAGACCTTTCCTTACAGAAAACTCTAACCCTAGAACAGGTTCCTTTACCTGCATGCTCACCACCAGCATAGATGTCACCGATGCCATACCTTAATGATGAAGTCCAAACTGGCCTTCACCCACACGTCAGAGTAGGATCCTCTATCTAAACATATCCACATCCACGGCATAAACTAAAACAATTCCCTATCCCTAACCCTAGCACATACCTGTGGCCTGACCATCCATAATCTCTATGGATTTGACCCTTGCCTCATTGTAAGCCTGCGACTGAATTGGACAGTTGCCCTAACCTTGCAGAAGGACCCTCAGTCTAAACGTACCAATACCCTGCCCCTACGGCTTTCCAAAATCCTAACCCTAACCCTAGCCGTGGCTCGTGGTCCTGACACCTCACCTTGACCATTGACGTCAACCATGCCTCACCATAAACCTGATCCACCATCTTGCACTCCCTTTCTCATCAGAACTAGAAGCCAACTCTATCCATAAAGCCAATGTCTCTGCATACCAGAGAGAACAAAAAATTTTAACTCTAAAACTGGTGCCTGGACCTATACACAAAGCGTCATTATCACAAACACCCAGGGATCTCCTCAACACGGAAACGCAAATTCACACTCGCACTCACATCAGAGGTAGACCCTAACCCTAATAATTAACTTATCCTTTCTGCACAACAGCCCTAACCTCTATATTCAAAGCCTAGCCATGACTCTTGGACCTGCCCCTTCACCATAACCGTTGGCATCACCTGCGCTTCATCGTAATCCTAATCTTCAATCCCGAACGTGCCCTCCCATCTGAGAGAAACCCGAAATTTTTCCATAAACCTATCCTTCTTCTACACCTTACAGAGCACAATAAACTTACTCTAGCCCTCGGCATTTTACCTGATCCAAAACCAACAGCCTCAATGTCTGTCTTGCCGCACCATAAGCCTGAAGCTCAAGGTGGCCCTCGCCCTCACTTCAGGGTCAGATGCAAACTCTAAATGTTACTCCACATTCCTGTAAATCTTCCTGAACACCTAACCCTAACCCTAGCGCGAAGCCTTGGACTAGATTCTTCACCTACAACATTGATGTCAACTAAGACACATCTTAACTCGGAGCCTGAATTTCACATTCTCAATCACAACAGAAGAGAACCCTTATTCTCTCGGTAACCGTCTCTTCCGCAGAGATTTTCTCTCACAGATAGCCCTAACCCTCTCCCAGGACCCTTTCACTGAACCGCTACCATCAGCATCGACGTCTGCCATTCGTGCCCACAACCCTGAAGCTCGTTCTGGCCACTGCCCTCTTGTCAGAGTCGGATCAGAACGCTAAATGTCACTCAATTTTCCGCAGACTCCTTACCTTACAACTAATGCCAACCCTATCCCTGGTGCCAGGATCTGACACTTCACCTTCATCATTGATGTCACACTCACTTCACCTTAAACCTTAAACTTATTCTTGCACAAAACCTCACATCAGAGGTGGATCCGAATTCTAACGGCAACCCTATCTCACCCGTACTCCTTATCGAACACATAACCCTAACCCTAGATCTGACCCTTGAACCAGAAACTTCACCTTCACCGTTGCTATCAACTATGACTCCCTTAATCCTCTGACTCGACCTCACACTCACACTCAATTCAGAATTTTTCGCAAATTCTGTCCATAACCATATTTTCTGCATAGACCTTTCCTTACAGAAAACCCTAACCCTAGCCCCGGATCCTTAACCTGAATGCTCGACGTCAGCATTGGTGTCACCGATACCACATCTTGATGATGAAGTCCAAGCTGGCCTTCACCCACACGTCAGAGTAGGATGCTTAATCTAAACATAACCACATCCACCGCATAAACTTTAGACAATTGCCTAACCCTAACCCTAGCACATTCCTGTGACCTGAGCCTCCAAAATCATCATGGACGTCACCCTTGCCTCACTGCGACTCAATTGGACAGTTGCTCTAAACTTGGAGAAGGACCCTCAGTCTAAACGTACCAATTGCCTGCCCCTACAGCTTTCCAAAAACCTAACCCTAACACTACCCCTGGCTCGGGGTCCTGACACCTCACCTTGACCATTGACGTCATCCGTGCCTCCCCATAAACCTGATCCACCATCTTGCGCACCCTGTCACATCAGACTCAGAAGCTAACTCTATCCGTAAAGAGAATGTTTCTGTATACCAGAGAGAACACAGAATTTTAACCCTGAAACTGATGCCTGGACCTGTATACAGAGTGTCAGCATCGGAGACACCCAGGGATCTCCCAACACGGCAACACAATTTCACAGTCACAGTCACATCAGAGCTAGACCTTAAGTCTTATAATTAACTTATTCTTTCTGTACTAGAGCCCGAACCAGTAATTCTAACCCTAGCCATGACTCTTGGACATGCCCCTTAATCGTAACCATTGGCATCACTCACGCTTCATCGTAATCCTTTACCTCAATCCCGCACTTGCCCTCCCATCAGAGAGAAACCTGAAGCCTTTCCATAACCCTATCCTTCCTGTACACCTTACAGAACAAAACTAAACTTACTCTAGCCCTTGGGACTATACCTGAACCGACACCGTCAGCTTCAACGTCTGTCATGCCGCACCATAAGCCTGAATCTCAAGGTCGCCGTCACCCGCACGTCAGGGACAGATGCGAACTCTAAATGTAACTGCATAATCCTGTCAATCTTACTGAACACCTAACCCTAACCCTAGTGCCAAGCCCTGGACTAGATTTTTCACCCGCAGCAATGATGTCAACTACGACACATCTTAATTCGGAGCTTGAATCTCACACTCGCACTGACATCAGAAGAGAACCCTAATTCTTTCGGAAACCGTCTTTTCCGCACTGATTTTCTCTTACAGATAACCCTAAGCGTATCCCAGGCCCCTTTCACTGAACCGCCACCATCAGCATCGACGTCTGTCATTCCTCCCCATAATCCTGAAGCTCGTTCTGGACGCTGCCCTCATGTCAGAGTCGGATCAGTACTCTAACTGTCACTCAATCTGCAGCATACTCCTTACCTTACAACTAATGCTGACCCTATCCCTGGTACCGGGATCTGACACTTCACCTTCATCATTGTTGTGACCCTCACTTCACCTTAAACTTAAACTTATTCTTGCACTCACCCTCACATCAGAGGCGGATCCGAATTCTAACTGCAACCCTACTTCACCCGTACTCCTTATCAAACCCATAACCCTACCCTAGATCTGAACCTTGAATCAGATTATTCACCTTCATCGTTGCTACCCACTATGACACCCTTAATGGTGTGACTCGATCTCACACTCGCCCTCAATTTAGAATTGCACCCTAATTCTGTCCATAACCATATTATCTGCATAAACCTGCATAGACCTTTCCTTACAGAAAACTCTAACCCTAGAACAGGTTCCTTTACCTGCATGCTCACCACCAGCATAGATGTCACCGATGCCATACCTTAATGATGAAGTCCAAACTGGCCTTCACCCACACGTCAGAGTAGGATCCTCTATCTAAACATATCCACATCCACGGCATAAACTAAAACAATTCCCTATCCCTAACCCTAGCACATACCTGTGGCCTGACCATCCATAATCTCTATGGATGTGACCCTTGCCTCATTGTAAGCCTGCGACTGAATTGGACAGTTGCCCTAACCTTGCAGAAGGACCCTCAGTCTAAACGTACCAATACCCTGCCCCTACGGCTTTCCAAAATCCTAACCCTAACCCTAGCCGTGGCTCGTGGTCCTGACACCTCACCTTGACCATTGACGTCAACCATGCCTCACCATAAACCTGATCCACCATCTTGCACTCCCTTTCTCATCAGAACTAGAAGCCAACTCTATCCATAAAGCCAATGTCTCTGCATACCAGAGAGAACAAAAAATTTTAACTCTAAAACTGGTGCCTGGACCTATACACAAAGCGTCATTATCACAAACACCCAGGGATCTCCTCAACACGGAAACGCAAATTCACACTCGCACTCACATCAGAGGTAGACCCTAACCCTAATAATTAACTTATCCTTTCTGCACAACAGCCCTAACCTCTATATTCAAAGCCTAGCCATGACTCTTGGACCTGCCCCTTCACCATAACCGTTGGCATCACCTGCGCTTCATCGTAATCCTAATCTTCAATCCCGAACGTGCCCTCCCATCGGAGAGAAACTCGAAATTTTTCCATAAACCTATCCTTTTTCTACACCTTACAGAGCACAATAAACTTACTCTAGCCCTCGGCATTTTACCTGATCCAAAACCAACAGCCTCAATGTCTGTCTTGCCGCACCATAAGCCTGAAGCTCAAGGTGGCCCTCGCCCTCACTTCAGGGTCAGATGCAAACTCTAAATGTTACTCCACATTCCTGTAAATCTTACTGAACACCTAACCCTAACCCTAGCGTGAAGCCTTGGACTAGATTCTTCACCTACAACATTGATGTCAACTAAGACACATCTTAACTCGGAGCCTGAATTTCACATTCTCAATCACAACAGAAGAGAACCCTTATTCTCTCGGTAACCGTCTCTTCCGCAGAGATTTTCTCTCACAGATAGCCCTAACCCTCTCCCAGGACCCTTTCACTGAACCGCTACCATCAGCATCGACGTCTGCCATTCGTGCCCACAACCCTGAAGCTCGTTCTGGCCACTGCCCTCTTGTCAGAGTCGGATCAGAACGCTAAATGTCACTCAATTTTCCGCAGACTCCTTACCTTACAACTAATGCCAACCCTATACCTGGTGCCAGGATCTGACACTTCACCTTCATCATTGATGTCACACTCACTTCACCTTAAACCTTAAACTTATTCTTGCACAAAACCTCACATCAGAGGTGCATCCGAATTCTAACGGCAACCCTATCTCACCCGTACTCCTTATCGAACACATAACCCTAACCCTAGATCTGACCCTTGAACCAGAATCTTCACCTTCATCGTTGCTATCAATTATGACTCCCTTAATCCTCTGACTCGACCTCACACTCACACTCAATTCAGAATTTTTCGCAAATTCTGTCCATAACCATATTTTCTGCATAGACCTTACCTTACAGAAAACCCTAACCCTAGCCCCGGATCCTTAACCTGAATGCTCACCGTCAGCATTGGTGTCACCGATGCCACATCTTGATGATGAAGTCCAAGCTGGCCTTCACCCACACGTCAGAGTAGGATGCTTAATCTAAACATAACCACATCCACCGCATAAACTTTAGACAATTGCCTAACCCTAACCCTAGCACATTCCTGTGACCTGAGCCTCCTAAATCATCATTGACGTCACCCTTGCCTCACTGCGACTCAATTGGACAGTTGCCCTAAACATGGAGAAGGACCCTCAGTCTAAACGTACCAATTGCCTGCCCCTACAGCTTTCCAAAAACCTAACCCTAACACTACCCCTGGCTCGGGGTCCTGACACCTCACCTTGACCATTGACGTCATCCGTGCCTCACCATAAACCTGATCCACCATCTTGCGCACCCTGTCATATCAGACTCAGAAGCTAACTCTATCCGTAAAGAGAATGTTTCTGTATACCAGAGAGAACACAGAATTTTAACCCTGAAACTGATGCCTGGACCTGTATACAGAGTGTTAGCATCGGAGACACCCAGGGATCTCCCAACACGGCAACACAATTTCACAGTCACAGTCACATCAGAGCTAGACCTTAAGTCTTATAATTAACTTATTCTTTCTGTACTAGAGCCCGAACCAGTAATTCTAACCCAAGCCATGACTCTTGGACATGCCCCTTAATCGTAACCATTGGCATCACTCACGCTTCATCGTAATCCTTTACCTCAATCCCGCACTTGCCCTCCCATCAGAGAGAAACCTGAAGCCTTTCCATAACCCTATCCTTCCTGTACACCTTACAGAACAAAACTAAACTTACTCTAGCCCTTGGGACTATACCTGAACCGACACCGTCAGCTTCAACGTCTGTCATGCCGCACCATAAGCCTGAATCTCAAGGTCGCCGTCACCCGCACGTCAGGGACAGATGCGAACTCTAAATGTAACTGCATAATCCTGTCAATCTTACTGAACACCTAACCCTAACCCTAGTGCCAAGCCCTGGACTAGATTTTTCACCCGCAGCAATGATGTCAACTACGACACATCTTAATTCGGAGCTTGAATCTCACACTCGCACTGACATCAGAAGAGAACCCTAATTCTTTCGGAAACCGTCTTTTCCGCACTGATTTTCTCTTACAGATAACCCTAAGCGTATCCCAGGCCCCTTTCACTGAACCGCCACCATCAGCATCGACGTCTGTCATTCCTCCCCATAATCCTGAAGCTCGTTCTGGACGCTGCCCTCATGTCAGAGTCGGATCAGTACTCTAACTGTCACTCAATCTGCAGCATACTCCTTACCTTACAACTAATGCTGACCCTATCCCTGGTACCGGGATCTGACACTTCACCTTCATCATTGTTGTGACCCTCACTTCACCTTAAACTTAAACTTATTCTTGCACTCACCCTCACATCAGAGGCGGATCCGAATTCTAACTGCAACCCTACTTCACCCGTACTCCTTATCAAACCCATAACCCTACCCTAGATCTGAACCTTGAATCAGATTATTCACCTTCATCGTTGCTACCCACTATGACACCCTTAATGGTGTGACTCGATCTCACACTCGCCCTCAATTTAGAATTGCACCCTAATTCTGTCCATAACCATATTATCTGCATAAACCTGCATAGACCTTTCCTTACAGAAAACTCTAACCCTAGAACAGGTTCCTTTACCTGCATGCTCACCACCAGCATTGATGTCACCGATGCCATACCTTAATGATGAAGTCCAAACTGGCCTTCACCCACACGTCAGAGTAGGATCCTCTATCTAAACATAACCACATCCACGGCATAAACTAAAACAATTCCCTATCCCTAACCCTAGCACATACCTGTGGCCTGACCATCCATAATCTCCATGGATGTGACCCTTGCCTCATTGTAAGCCTGCGACTGAATTGGACAGTTGCCCTAACCTTGCAGAAGGACCCTCAGTCTAAACGTACCAATACCCTGCCCCTACGGCTTTCCAAAATCCTAACCCTAACCCTAGCCCTGGCTCATGGTCCTGACACCTCACCTTGACCATTGACGTCAACCATGCCTCACCATAAACCTGATCCACCATCTTGCACTCCCTTTCTCATCAGAACTAGAAGCCAACTCTATCCATAAAGCCAATGTCTCTGCATACCAGAGAGAACAAAAAATTTTAACTCTAAAACTGGTGCCTGGACCTATACACAAAGCGTCATTATCACAAACACCCAGGGATCTCCTCAACACGGAAACGCAAATTCACACTCGCACTCACATCAGAGGTAGACCCTAACCTTATAATAAACTTATCCTTTCTGCACAACAGCCCTAACCTCTATATTCAAAGCCTACCCATGACTCTTGGACCTGCCCCTTCACCATAACCGTTGGCATCACCTGCGCTTCATCGTAATCCTAATCTTCAATCCCGAACGTGCCCTCCCATCGGAGAGAAACTCGAAATTTTTCCATAAACCTATCCTTCTTCTACACCTTACAGAGCACAATAAACTTACTCTAGCCCTCGGCATTTTACCTGATCCAAAACCAACAGCCTCAATGTCTGTCTTGCCGCACCATAAGCCTGAAGCTCAAGGTGGCCCTCGCCCTCACTTCAGGGTCAGATGCAAACTCTAAATGTTACTCCACATTCCTCTAAATCTTCCTGAACACCTAACCCTAACCATAGCGCGAAGCCTTGGACTAGATTCTTCACCTACAACATTGATGTCAACTAAGACACATCTTAACTCGGAGCCTGAATTTCACATTCTCAATCACAACAGAAGAGAACCCTTATTCTCTCGGTAACCGTCTCTTCCGCAGAGATTTTCTCTCACAGATAGCCCTAACCCTCTCCCAGGACCCTTTCACTGAACCGCTACCATCAGCATCGACGTCTGCCATTCGTGCCCACAACCCTGAAGCTCGTTCTGGCCACTGCCCTCTTGTCAGAGTCGGATCAGAACGCTAAATGTCACTCAATTTTCCGCAGACTCCTTACCTTACAACTAATGCCAACCCTATCCCTGGTGCCAGGATCTGACACTTCACCTTCATCATTGATGTCACACTCACTTCACCTTAAACCTTAAACTTATTCTTGCACAAAACCTCACATCAGAGGTGGATCCGAATTCTAACGGCAACCCTATCTCATCCGTACTCCATATCGAACATATAACCCTAACCCTAGATCTGACCCTTGAACCAGAATCTTCACCTTCACCGTTGCTATCAACTATGACTCCCTTAATCCTCTGACTCGACCTCACACTCACACTCAATTCAGAATTTTTCGCAAATTCTGTCCATAACCATATTTTCTGCATAGACCTTTCCTTACAGAAAACCCTAACCCTAGCCCCGGATCCTTAACCTGAATGCTCGACGTCAGCATTGGTGTCACCGATGCCACATCTTGATGATGAAGTCCAAGCTGGCCTTCACCCACACGTCAGAGTAGGATGCTTAATCTAAACATAACCACATCCACCGCATAAACTTTAGACTATTGCCTAACCCTAACCCTAGCACATTCCTGTGACCTGAGCCTCCAAAATCATCATGGACGTCACCCTTGCCTCACTGCGACTCAATTGGACAGTTGCTCTAAACTTGGAGAAGGACCCTCAGTCTAAACGTACCAATTGCCTGCCCCTACAGCTTTCCGAAAACCTAACCCTAACACTACCCCTGGCTCGGGGTCCTGACACCTCACCTTGACCATTGACGTCATCCGTGCCTCACCATAAACCTGATCCACCATCTTGCGCACCCTGTCACATCAGACTCAGAAGCTAACTCTATCCGTAAAGAGAATGTTTCTGTATACCAGAGAGAACACAGAATTTTAACCCTGAAACTGATGCCTGGACCTGTATACCGAGTGTCAGCATCGGAGACACCCAGGGATCTCCCAACACGGCAACACAATTTCACAGTCACAGTCACATCAGAGCTAGACCTTAAGTCTTATAATTAACTTATTCTTTCTGTACTAGAGCCCGAACCAGTAATTCTAACCCAAGCCATGACTCTTGGACATGCCCCTTAATCGTAACCATTGGCATCACTCACGCTTCATCGTAATCCTTTACCTCAATCCCGCACTTGCCCTCCCATCAGAGAGAAACCTGAAGCCTTTCCATAACCCTATCCTTCCTGTACACCTTACAGAGCAAAACTAAACTTACTCTAGCCGTTGGGACTATAACTGAACCGACACCGTCAGCTTCAACGTCTGTCATGCCGCACCATAAGCCTGAATCTCAAGGTCGCCGTCACCCGCACGTCAGGGACAGATCCGAACTCTAAATGTAACTGCATAATCCTGTCAATCGTACTGAACACCTAACCCTAACCCTAGTGCCAAGCCCTGGACTAGATTTTTCACCCGCAGCAATGATGTCAACTACGACACATCTTAATTCGGAGCTTGAATCTCACACTCGCACTGACATCAGAAGAGAACCCTAGTTCTTTCGGAAACCGTCTTTTCCGCACTGATTTTCTCTTACAGATAACCCTAAGCGTATCCCAGGCCCCTTTCACTGAACCGCCACCATCAGCATCGACGTCTGTCATTCCTCCCCATAATCCTGAAGCTCGTTCTGGACGCTGCCCTCATGTCAGAGTCGGATCAGTACTCTAACTGTCACTCAATCTGCAGCATACTCCTTACCTTACAACTAATGCTGACCCTATCCCTGGTACCGGGATCTGACACTTCACCTTCATCATTGTTGTGACCCTCACTTCACCTTAAACTTAAACTTATTCTTGCACCCACCCTCACATCAGAGGCGGATCCGAATTCTAACTGCAACCCTACTTCACCCGTACTCCTTATCAAACCCATAACCCTACCCTAGATCTGAACCTTGAATCAGATTATTCACCTTCATCGTTGCTACCCACTATGACACCCTTAATGGTGTGACTCGATCTCACACTCGCCCTCAATTTAGAATTGCACCCTAATTCTGTCCATAACCATATTATCTGCATAAACCTGCATAGACCTTTCCTTACAGAAAACTCTAACCCTAGAACAGGTTCCTTTACCTGCATGCTCACCACCAGCATTGATGTCACCGATGCCATACCTTAATGATGAAGTCCAAACTGGCCTTCACCCACACGTCAGAGTAGGATCCTCTATCTAAACATAACCACATCCACGGCATAAACTAAAACAATTCCATATCCCTAACCCTAGCACATACCTGTGGCCTGACCATCCATAATCTCCATGGATGTGACCCTTGCCTCATTGTAAGCCTGCGACTGAATTGGACAGTTGCCCTAACCTTGCAGAAGGACCCTCAGTCTAAACGTACCAATACGCTGTCCCTACGGCTTTCCAAAATCCTAACCCTAACCCTAGCGCGAAGCCTTGGACTAGATTCTTCACCTACAACATTGATGTCAACTGAGACACATCTTAACTCGGAGCCTGAATTTCACATTCTCAATCACAACAGAAGAGAACCCTTATTCTCTCGGTAACCGTCTCTCCCGCAGAGATTTTCTCTCACAGATAGCCCTATCCCTCTCCCAGGACCCTTTCACTGAACCGCTACCATCAGCATCGACGTCTGTCATTCGTGCCCACAACCCTGAAGCTCGTTCTGGCCACTGCCCTCTTGTCAGAGTCGGATCAGAATGCTAAATATCACTCAATTTTCCGCGGACTCCTTACCTTACAACTAATGCCAACCCTATCCCTGGTGCCAGGATCTGACACTTCACCTTCATCATTGATGTCACACTCACTTCACCTTAAACCCTAAATTTATTCTTGCACAAAACCTCACATCAGAGGTGGATCCGAATTCTAACGGCCACCCTATCTCACCCGTACTCCTTATCGAACACATAACCCTAACCCTAGATCTGACCCTTGAACCAGAATCTTCACCTTCACCTTTGCTATCAACTATGACTCCCTTAATCCTCTGACTCGACCTCACACTCACACTCAATTCAGAATTTTTCGCAAATTCTGTCCATAACCATATTTTCTGCATAGACCTTTCCTTACAGAAAACCCTAACCCTAGCCCCGGATACTTAACCTGAATGCTCACCGTCAGCATTGGTGTCACCGATGCCACATCTTGATGATGAAGTCCAAGCTGGCCTTCACCCACACGTCAGAGTAGGATGCTTAATCTAAACATAACCACATCCACCGCATAAACTTTAGACAATTGCCTAACCCTAACCCTAGCACATTCCTGTGACCTGAGCCTACAAAATCATCATGGACGTCACCCTTGCCTCACTGCGACTCAATTGGACAGTTGCCCTAAACTTGGAGAAGGACCCTCAGTCTAAACGTACCAATTGCCTGCCCCTACAGCTTTCCAAAAACCTAACCCTAACACTACCCCTGGCTCGGGGTCCTGACACCTCACCTTGACCATTGACGTCATCCGTGCCTCACCATAAACCTGATCCACCATCTTGCGCACCCTGTCACATCAGACTCAGAAGCTAACTCTATCCGTAAAGAGAATGTTTCTGTATACCAGAGAGAACACAGAATTTTAACCCTGAAACTGATGCCTGGACCTGTATACAGAGTGTCAGCTTCGGAGACACCCAGGGATCTCCCAACACGGCAACACAATTTCACAGTCACAGTCACATCAGAGCTAGACCTTAAGTCTTATAATTAACTTATTCTTTCTGTACTAGAGCCCGAACCAGTAATTCTAACCCTAGCCATGACTCTTGGACATGCCCCTTAATCGTAACCATTGGCATCACTCACGCTTCATCGTAATCCTTTACCTCAAACCCGCACTTGCCCTCCCATCAGAGAGAAACCTGAAGCCTTTCCATAACCCTATCCTTCCTGTACACCTTACAGAACAAAACTAAACTTACTCTAGCCCTTGGGTCTATACCTGAACCGACACCATCAGCTTCAACGTCTGTCATGCCGCACCATAAGCCTGAATCTCAAGGTCGCCGTCACCCGCACGTCAGGGACAGATGCGAACTCTAAATGTAACTGCATAATCCTGTCAATCTTACTGAACACCTAACCCTAACCCTAGTGCCAAGCCCTGGACTAGATTTTTCACCCGCAGCAATGATGTCAACTACGACACATCTTAATTCGGAGCTTGAATCTCACACTCGCACTGACATCAGAAGAGAACCCTAATTCTTTCGGAAACCGTCTTTTCCGCACTGATTTTCTCTTACAGATAACCCTAAGCGTATCCCAGGCCCCTTTCACTGAACCGCCACCATCAGCATCGACGTCTGTCATTCCTCCCCATAATCCTGAAGCTCGTTCTGGACGCTGCCCTCATGTCAGAGTCGGATCAGTATTCTAACTGTCACTCAATCTGCAGCATACTCCTTACCTTACAACTAAAGCTGACCCTATCCCTGGTACCAGGATCTGACACTTCACCTTCATCATTGTTGTGACCCTCACTTCACCTTAAACTTAAACTTATTCTTGCACCCACCCTCACATCAGAGGCGGATCCGAATTCTAACTGCAACCCTACTTCACCCGTACTCCTTATCAAACCCATAACCCTACCCTAGATCTGAACCTTGAATCAGATTATTCACCTTCATCGTTGCTACCCACTATGACACCCTTAATGGTGTGACTCGATCTCACACTCGCTCTCAATTTAGAATTGCACCCTAATTCTGTCCATAACCATATTATCTGCATAAACCTGCATAGACCTTTCCTTACAGAAAACTCTAACCCTAGAACAGGTTCCTTTACCTGCATGCTCACCACCAGCATTGATGTCACCGATGCCATACCTTAATGATGAAGTCCAAACTGGCCTTCACCCACACGTCAGAGTAGGATCCTCTATCTAAACATAACCACATCCACGGCATAAACTATAACAATTCCCTATCCCTAACCCTAGCACATACCTGTGGCCTGACCATCCATAATCTCCATGGATGTGACCCTTGCCTCATTGTAAGCCTGCGACTGAATTGGACAGTTGCTCTAACCTTGCAGAAGGACCCTCAGTCTAAACGTACCAATACCCTGCCCCTACGGCTTTCCAAAATCCTAACCCTAACCCTAGCCCTGGCTCGTGGTCCTGACACCTCACCTTGACCACTGACGTCAACCATGCCTCACCATAAACCTGATCCACCATCTTGCACTCCGTTTCTCATCAGAACTAGAAGCCAACTCTATCCATAAAGCCAATGTCTCTGCATACCAGAGAGAACAAAAAATTTTAACTCTAAAACTGGTGCCTGGACCTATACACAAAGCGTCATTATCACAAACACCCAGGGATCTCCTCAACACGGAAACGCAAATTCACACTCGCACTCACATCAGAGGTAGACCCTAACCCTAATAATTAACTTATCCTTTCTGCACAACAGCCCTAACCTCTATATTCAAAGCCTAGCCATGAATCTTGGACCTGCCCCTTCACCATAACCGTTGGCATCACCTGCGCTTCATCGTAATCCTAATCTTCAATCCCGAACGTGCCCTCCCATCGGAGAGAAACTCGAAATTTTTCCATAAACCTATCCTTCTTCTACACCTTACAGAGCACAATAAACTTACTCTAGCCCTCGGCATTTTACCTGATGCAAAACCAACAGCCTCAATGTCTGTCTTGCCGCACCATAAGCGTGAAGCTCAAGGTGGCCCTCGCCCTCACTTTAGGGTCAGATGCAAACTCTAAATGTTACTCCACATTCCTGTAAATCTTACTGAACACCTAACCTTAACCCTAGCGCGAAGCCTTGGACTAGATTCTTCACCTACAACATTGATGTCAACTAAGACACATCTTAACTCGGAGCCTGAATTTCACATTCTCAATCACAAAAGAAGAGAACCCTTATTCTCTCGGTAACCGTCTCTTCCGCAGAGATTTTCTCTCACAGATAGCCCTAACCCTCTCCCAGGACCCTTTCACTGAACCGCTACCATCAGCATCGACGTCTGTCCTTCGTGCCCACAACCCTGAAGCTCGTTCTGGCCACTGCCCTCTTGTCAGAGTCGGATCAGAACGCTAAATGTCACTCAATTTTCCGCAGACTCCTTACGTTACAACTAATGCCAACCCTATCCCTGGTGCCAGGATCTGACACTTCACCTTCATCATTGATGTCACACTCACTTCACCTTAAACCTTAAACTTATTCTTGCACAAAACCTCACATCAGAGGTGGATCCGAATTCTAACGGCAACCCTATCTCACCCGTACTCCTTATCGAACACATAACCCTAACCCTAGATCTGACCCTTGAACCAGAATCTTCACCTTCACCGTTGCTATCAACTATGACTCCCTTAATCCTCTGACTCGACCTCACACTCACACTCAATTCAGAATTTTTCTCAAATTCTGTCCATAACCATATTTTCTGCATAGACCTTTCCTTACAGAAAACCCTAACCCTAGCCCCGGATCCTTAACCTGAATGCTCACCGTCAGCATTGGTGTCACCGATGCCACATCTTGATGATGAAGTCCAAGCTGGCCTTCACCCACACGTCAGAGTAGGATGCTTAATCTAAACATAACCACATCCACCGCATAAACTTTAGACAATTGCCTAACCCTAACCCTAGCACATTCCTGTGACCTGAGCCTCCAAAATCATCATGGACGTCACCCTTGCCTCACTGCGACTCAATTGGACAGTTGCCCTAAACTTGGAGAAGGACCCTCAGTCTAAACGTACCAATTGCCTGCCCCTACAGCTTTCCAAAAACCTAACCCTAACACTACCCCTGGCTCGGGGTCCTGACACCTCACCTTGACCATTGACGTAATCCGTTCGTCACCATAAACCTGATCCACCATCTTGTGCACCCTGCAACGTCAGACTCAGAAGCTAACTCTATCCGTAAAGAGAATGTTTCTGTATACCAGAGAGAACACAGAATTTTAACCCTGAAACTGATGCCTGGACCTGTATACAGAGTGTCAGCATCGGAGACACCCAGGGATCTCCCAACACGGAAACACAATTTCACAGTCACAGTCACATCAGAGCTAGACCTTAAGTCTTATAATTAACTTATTCTTTCTGTACTAGAGCCCGAACCAGTAATTCTAACCCTAGCCATGAGTCTTGGACATGCCCCTTAATCGTAACCATTGGCATCACTCACGCTTCATCGTAATCCTTTACCTCAATCCCGCACTTGCCCTCCCATCAGAGAGAAACCTGAAGCCTTTCCATAACCCTATCCTTCCTGTACACCTTACAGAACAAAACTAAACTTACTCTAGCCCTTGGGACTATACCTGAACCGACAAAGTCAGCTTCAACGTCTGTCATGCCGCACCATAAGCCTGAATCTCAAGGTCGCCGTCACCCGCACGTCAGGGACAGATGCGAACTCTAAATGTAACTGCATAATCCTGTCAATCTTACTGAACACCTAAACCTAACCCTAGTGCCAAGCCCTGGACTAGATTTTTTACCCGCAGCAATGATGTCAACTACGACACATCTTAATTCGGAGCTTGAATCTCACACTCGCACTGACATCAGAAGAGAACCCTAATTCTTTCGGAAACCGTCTTTTCCGCACTGATTTTCTCTTACAGATAACCCTAAGCGTATCCCAGGCCCCTTTCACTGAACCGCCACCATCAGCATCGACGTCTGTCATTCCTCCCCATAATACTGAAGCTCGTTCTGGACGCTGCCCTCATGTCAGAGTCGGATCAGTTCTCTAACTGTCACTCAATCTGCAGCATACTCCTTACCTTACAACTAATGCTGACCCTATCCCTGGTACCGGGATCTGACACTTCACCTTCATCATTGTTGTGACCCTCACTTCACCTTAAACTTAAACTTATTCTTGCACACACCCTCACATCAGAGGCGGATCCGAATTCTAACTGCAACCCTACTTCACCCGTACTCCTTATCAAACCCATAACCCTACCCTAGATCTGAACCTTGAATCAGATTATTCACCTTCATCGTTGCTACCCACTATGACACCCTTAATGGTGTGACTCGATCTCACACTCGCCCTCAATTTAGAATTGCACCCTAATTCTGTCCATAACCATATTATCTGCATAAACCTGCATAGACATTTCCTTACAGAAAACTCTAACCCTAGAACAGGTTCCTTCACCTGCATGCTCACCACCAGCATTGATGTCACCGATGCCATACCTTAATGATGAAGTCCAAACTGGCCTTCACCCACACGTCAGAGTAGGATCCTCTATCTAAACATAACCACATCCACGGCATAAACTAAAACAATTCCCTATCCCTAACCCTAGCACATACCTGTGGCCTGACCATCCATAATCTCCATGGATGTGACCCTTGCCTCATTGTAAGCCTGCAACTGAATTGGACAGTTGCCCTAACCTTGCAGAAGGTCCCTCAGTCTAAACGTACCAATACCCTGCCCCTACGGCTTTCCAAAATCCTAACCCTAACCCTAGCCCTGGCTCGTGGTCCTGACACCTCACCTTGACCATTGACGTCAACCATGCCTCACCATAAACCTGATCCACCATCTTGCACTCCCTTTCTCATCAGAACTAGAAGCCAACTCTATCCATAAAGCCAATGTCTCTGCATACCAGAGAGAACAAAAAATTTTAACTCTAAAACTGGTGCCTGAACCTATACACAAAGCGTCATTATCACAAACACCCAGGGATCTCCTCAACACGGAAACGCAAATTCACACTCGCACTCACATCAGAGGTAGACCCTAACCCTAATAATTAACTTATCCTTTCTGCACAACAGCCCTAACCTCTATATTCAAAGCCTAGCCATGACTCTTGGACCTGCCCCTTCACCATAACCGTTGGCATCACCTGCGCTTCATCGTAATCCTAATCTTCAATCCCGAACGTGCCCTCCCATCGGAGAGAAACTCGAAATTTTTCCATAAACCTATCCTTCTTCTACACCTTACAGAGCACAATAAACTTACTCTAGCCCTCGGCATTTTACCTGATCCAAAACCAACAGCCTCAATGTCTGTCTTGCCGCACCATTAGCCTGAAGCTCAAGGTGGCCCTCGTCCTCACTTCAGGGTCAGATGCAAACTCTAAATGTTACTCCACATTCCTGTAAATCTTACTGAACACCTAACCCTAACCCTAGCGCGAAGCCTTGGACTAGATTCTTCACCTACAACATTGATGTCAACTAAGACACATCTTAACTCGGAGCCTGAATTTCACATTCTCAATCACAACAGAAGAGAACCCTTATTCTCTCGGTAACCGTCTCTTCCGCAGAGATTTTCTCTCACAGATAGCCCTAACCCTCTCCCAGGACCCTTTCACTGAACCGCTACCATCAGCATCGACGTCTGTCATTCGTGCCCACAACCCTGAAGCTCGTTCTGGCCACTGCCATCTTGTCAGAGTCGGATCAGAACGCTAAATGTCACTCAATTTTCCGCAGACTCCTTACGTTACAACTAATGCCAACCATATCCCTGGTGCCAGGATCTGACACTTCACCTTCATCATTGATGTCACACTCACTTCACCTTAAACCTTAAACTTATTCTTGCAGAAATCCTCACATCAGAGGTGGATCCGAATTCTAACGGCAACCCTATCTCACCCGTACTCCTTATCGAACACATAACCCTAACCCTAGATCTGACCCTTGAACCAGAATCTTCACCTTCACCGTTGCTATCAACTATGACTCCCTTAATCCTCTGACTCGACCTCACACTCACACTCAATTCAGAATTTTTCGCAAATTCTGTCCATAACCATATTTTCTGCATAGACCTTTCCTTACAGAAAACCCTAACCCTAGCCCCGGATCCTTATCCTGAATGCTCACCGTCAGCATTGGTGTCACCGATGCCACATCTTGATGATGAAGTCCAAGCTGGCCTTCACCCACACGTCAGAGTAGGATGCTTAATCTAAACATAACCACATCCACCGCATAAACTTTAGACAATTGCCTAACCCTAACCCTAGCACATTCCTGTGACCTGAGCCTCCAAAATCATCATGGACGTCACCCTTGCCTCACTGCGACTCAATTGGACAGTTGCCCTAAACTTGGAGAAGGACCCTCAGTCTAAACGTACCAATTGCCTGCCCCTACAGCTTTCCAAAAACCTAACCCTAACACTACGCCCTGGCTCGGGGTCCTGACACCTCACCTTGACCATTGACGTCATCCGTGCCTCACCATAAACCTGATCCACCATCTTGCGCACCCTGTCACATCAGACTCAGAAGCTAACTCTATCCGTAAAGAGAATGTTTCTGTATACCAGAGAGAACACAGAATTTTAACCCTGAAACTGATGCCTGGACCTGTATACAGAGTGTCAGCATCGGAGACACCCAGGGATCTCCCAACACGGCAACACAATTTCACAGTCACAGTCACATCAGAGCTAGACCTTAAGTCTTATAATTAACTTATTCTTTCTGTACTAGAGCCCGAACCAGTAATTCTAACCCTAGCCATGACTCTTGGACATGCCTCTTAATCGTAACCATTGGCATCACTCACGCTTCATCGTAATCCTTTACCTCAAACCCGCACTTGCCCTCCCATCAGAGAGAAACCTGAAGCCTTTCCATAACCCTATCCTTCCTGTACACCTTACAGAACAAAACTAAACTTACTCTAGCCCTTGGGACTATACCTGAACCGACACCATCAGCTTCAACGTCTGTCATGCCGCACCATAAGCCTGAATCTCAAGGTCGCCGTCACCCGCACGTCAGGGACAGATGCGAACTCTAAATGTAACTGCATAATCCTGTCAATCTTACTGAACACCTAACCCTAACCCTAGTGCCAAGCCCTGGACTAGATTTTTCACCCGCAGCAATGATGTCAACTACGACACATCTTAATTCGGAGCTTGAATCTCACACTCGCACTGACATCAGAAGAGAACCCTAATTCTTTCGGAAACCGTCTTTTCCGCACTGATTTTCTCTTACAGATAACCCTAAGCGTATCCCAGGCCCCTTTCACTGAACCGCCACCATCAGCATCGACGTCTGTCATTCCTCCCCATAATCCTGAAGCTCGTTCTGGACGCTGCCCTCATGTCAGAGTGGGATCAGTACTCTAACTGTCACTCAATCTGCAGCATACTCCTTACCTTACAACTAATGCTGACCCTGTCCCTGGTACCGGGATCTGACACTTCACCTTCATCATTGTTGTGACCCTCACTTCACCTTAAACTTAAACTTATTCTTGCACCCACCCTCACATCAGAGGCGGATCCGAATTCTAACTGCAACCCTACTTAACCCGTACACTTTATCAAACCCATAACCCTACCCTAGATCTGAACCTTGAATCAGATTATTCACCTTCATCGTTGCTACCCACTATGACACCCTTAATGGTGTGACTCGATCTCACACTCGCCCTCAATTTAGAATTGCACCCTAATTCAGTCCATAACCATATTGTCTGCATAAACCTGCATAGACCTTTCCTTACAGAAAACTCTAACCCTATAACAGGTTCCTTTACCTGCATGCTCACCACCAGCATTGATGTCACCGATGCCATACCTTAATGATGAAGTCCAAACTGGCCTTCACCCACACGTCAGAGTAGGATCCTCTATCTAAACATAACCACATCCACGGCATAAACTAAAACAATTCCCTATCCCTAACCCTAGCACATACCTGTGGCCTGACCATCCATAATCTCCATGGATGTGACCCTTGCCTCATTGTAAGCCTGCGAATGAATTGGACAGTTGCCCTAACCTTGCAGAAGGACCCTCAGTCTAAACGTACCAATACGCTGCCCCTACGGCTTTCCAAAATCCTAACCCTAACCCTAGCGCGAAGCCTTGGACTAGATTCTTCACCTACAACATTGATGTCAACTAAGACACATCTTAACTCGGAGCCTGAATTTCACATTCTCAATCACAACAGAAGAGAACCCTTATTCTCTCGGTAACCGTCTCTTCCGCACAGATTTTCTCTCACAGATAGCCCTAACCCTCTCCCAGGACCCTTTCACTGAACCGCTACCATCAGCATCGACGTCTGTCATTCGTGCCCACAACCCTGAAGCTCGTTCTGGCCACTGCCCTCTTGTCAGAGTCGGATCAGAACGCTAAATATTACTCAATTTTCCGCGGACTCCTTACCTTACAACTAATGCCAACCCTATCCCTGGTGCCAGGATCTGACACTTCACCTTCATCATTGATGTCACACTCACTTCACCTTAAACCTTAAATTTATTCTTGCACAAAACCTCACATCAGAGGTGGATCCGAATTCTAACGGCAACCCTATCTCACCCGTACTCCTTATCGAATACATAACCCTAACCCTAGATCTGACCCTTGAACCAGAATCTTCACCTTCACCGTTGCTATCAATTATGACTCCCTTAATCCTCTGACTCGACCTCACACTCACACTCAATTCAGAATTTTTCGCAAATTCTGTCCATAACCATATTTTCTGCATAGACCTTTCCTTACAGAAAACCCTAACCCTAGCCCCGGATCCTTAACCTGAATGCTCACCGTCAGCATTGGTCTCACCGATGCCACATCTTGATGATGAAGTCCAAGCTGGCCTTCACCCACACGTCAGAGTAGGATGCTTAATCTAAACATAACCACATCCACCGCATAAAATTTAGACAATTGCCTAACCCTAACCCTAGCACATTCCTGTGACCTGAGCCTCCAAAATCATCATGGACGTCACCCTTGCCTCACTGCGACTCAATTGGACAGTTGCTCTAAACTTGGAGAAGGACCCTCAGTCTAAACGTACCAATTGCCTGCCCCTACAGCTTTCCAAAAAACTAACCCTAACACTACGCCCTGGCTCGGGGTCCTGACACCTCACCTTGACCATTGACGTCATCCGTGCCTCACCATAAACCTGATCCACCATCTTGCGCACCCTGTCACATCAGACTCAGAAGCTAACTCTATCCGTAAAGAGAATGTTTCTGTATACCAGAGAGAACACAGAATTTTAACCCTGAAACTGATGCCTGGACCTGTATACAGAGTGTCAGCATCGGAGACACCCAGGGATCTCCCAACACGGCAACACAATTTCACAGTCACAGTCACATCAGAGCTAGACCTTAAGTCTTATAATTAACTTATTCTTTCTGTACTAGAGCCCGAACCAGTAATTCTAACCCTAGCCATGACTCTTGGACATGCCCCTTAATCGTAACCATTGGCATCACTCACGCTTCATCGTAATCCTTTACCTCAAACCCGCACTTGCCCTCCCATCAGAGAGAAACCTGAAGCCTTTCCATAACCCTATCCTTCCTGTACACCTTACAGAACAAAACTAAACTTACTCTAGCCCTTGGGACTATACCTGAACCGACACCATCAGCTTCAACGTCCGTCATGCCGCACCATAAGCCTGAATCTCAAGGTCGCCGTCACCCGCACGTCAGGGACAGATGCGAACTCTAAATGTAACTGCATAATCCTGTCAATCTTACTGAACACCTAACCCTAACCCTAGTGCCAAGCCCTGGACTAGATTTTTCACCCGCAGCAATGATGTCAACTACGACACATCTTAATTCGGAGCTTGAATCTCACACTCGCACTGACATCAGAAGAGAACCCTAATTCTTTTGGAAACCGTCTTTTCCGCACTGATTTTCTCTTACAGATAACCCTAAGCGTATCCCAGGCCCCTTTCACTGAACCGCCACCATCAGCATCGACGTCTGTCATTCCTCCCCATAATCCTGAAGCTCGTTCTGGACGCTGCCCTCATGTCAGAGTCGGATCTGTACTCTAACTGTCACTCAATCTGCAGCGTACTCCTTACCTTACAACTAATGCTGACCCTATCCCTGGTACCGGGATCTGACACTTCACCTTCATCATTGTTGTGACCCTCACTTCACCTTAAACTTAAACTTATTCTTGCACCCACCCTCACATCAGAGGCGGATCCGAATTCTAACTGCAACCCTACTTCACCCGTACTCCTTATCAAACCCATAACCCTACCCTAGATCTGAACCTTGAATCAGATTATTCACCTTCATCGTTGCTACCCACTATGACACCCTTAATGGTGTGACTCGATCTCACACTCGCCCTCAATTTAGAATTGCACCCTAATTCTGTCCATAACCATATTATCTGCGTAAACCTGCATAGACCTTTCCTTACAGAAAACTCTAACCCTAGAACAGGTTCCTTCACCTGCATGCTCACCACCAGCATTGATGTCACCGATGCCATACCTTAATGATGAAGTCCAAACTGGCCTTCACCCACACGTCAGAGTAGGATCCTCTATCTAAACATAACCACATCCACGGCATAAACTAAAACAATTCCCTATCCCTAACCCTAGCACATACCTGTGGCCTGACCATCCATAATCTCCATGGATGTGACCCTTGCCTCATTGTAAGCCTCCAACTGAATTGGACAGTTGCCCTAACCTTGCAGAAAGACCCTCAGTCTAAACGTACCAATACCCTGCCCCTACGGCTTTCCAAAATCCTAACCCTAACCCTAGCCCTGGCTCGTGGTCCTGACACCTCACCTTGACCATTGACGTCAACCATGCCTCACCATAAACCTGATCCACCATCTTGCACTCCCTTTCTCATCAGAACTAGAAGCCAACTCTATCCATAAAGCCACTGTCTCTGCATACCAGAGAGAACAAAAAATTTTAACTCTAAAACTGGTGCCTTGACCTATACACAAAGCGTCATTATCACAAACACCCAGGGATCTCCTCAACACGGAAACGCAAATTCACACTCGCACTCACATCAGAGGTAGACCCTAACCCTAATAATTAACTTATCCTTTCTGCACAACAGCCCTAACCTCTATATTCAAAGCCTAGCCATGACTCTTGGACCTGCCCCTTCACCATAACCGTTGGCATCACCTGCGCTTCATCGTAATCCTAATCTTCAATCCCGAACGTGCCCTCCCATCGGAGAGAAACTCGAAATTTTTCCATAAACCTGTCCTTCTTCTACACCTTACAGAGCACAATAAACTTACTCTAGCCCTCGGCATTTTACCTGATCCAAAACCAACGGCCTCAATGTCTGTCTTGCCGCACCATAAGCCTGAAGCTCAAGGTGGCCCTCGCCCTCACTTCAGGGTCAGATGCAAACTCTAAATGTTACTCCACATTCCTGAAAATCTTACTGAACACCTAACCCTAACCCTAGCGCGAAGCCTTGGACTAGATTCTTCACCTACAACATTGATGTCAACTAAGACACATCTTAACTCGGAGCCTGAATTTCACATTCTCAATCACAAAAGAAGAGAACCCTTATTCTCTCGGTAACCGTCTCTTCCGCAGAGATTTTCTCTCACAGATAGCCCTAACCCTCTCCCAGGACCCTTTCACTGAACCGCTACCATCAGCATCGACGTCTGTCATTCGTGCCCACAACCCTGAAGCTCGTTCTGGCCACTGCCCTCTTGTCAGAGTCGGATCAGAACGCTAAATGTCACTCAATTTTCCACAGACTCCTTACGTTACAACTAATGCCAACCCTATCCCTGGTGCCAGGATCTGACACTTCACCTTCATCATTGATGTCACACTCACTTCACCTTAAAACTTAAACTTATTCTTGCACAAAACCTCACATCAGAGGTGGATCCGAATTCTAACGGCAACCCTATCTCACCCGTACTCCTTATCGAACACATAACCCTAACCCTAGATCTGACCCTTGAACCAGAATCTTCACCTTCACCGTTGCTATCAACTATGACTCCCTTAATCCTCTGACTCGACCTCACACTCACACTCAATTCAGAATTTTTCGCAAATTCTGTCCATAACCATATTTTCTGCATAGACCTTTCCTTACAGAAAACCCTAACCCTAGCCCCGGATCCTTAACCTGAATGCTCACCGTCAGCATTGGTGTCACCGATGCCACATCTTGATGATGAAGTCCAAGCTGGCCTTCACCCACACGTCAGAGTAGGATGCTTAATCTAAACATAACCACATCCACCGCATAAACTTTAGACAATTGCCTAACCCTAACCCTAGCACATTCCTGTGACCTGAGCCTCCAAAATCATCATGGACGTCACCCTTGCCTCACTGCGACTCAATTGGACAGTTGCCCTAAAATTGGAGAAGGACCCTCAGTCTAAACGTACCAATTGCGTGCCCCTACAGCTTTCCAAAAACCTAACCCTAACACTACCCCTGGCTCGGGGTCCTGACACCTCACCTTGACCATTGACGTCATCCGTTCCTCACCATAAACCTGATCCACCATCTTGTGCACCCTGTCACATCAGACTCAGAAGCTAACTCTATCCGTAAAGAGAATGTTTCTGTATACCAGAGAGAACACAGAATTTTAACCCTGAAACTGATGCCTGGACCTGTATACAGAGTGTCAGCATCGGAGACACCCAGGGATCTCCCAACACGGCAACACAATTTCACAGTCACAGTCACATCAGAGCTAGACCTTAAGTCTTATAATTAACTTATTCTTTCTGTACTAGAGCCCGAACCAATAATTCTAACCCTAGCCATGACTCTTGGACATGCCCCTTAATCGTAACCATTGGCATCACTCACGCTTCATCGTAATCCTTTACCTCAATCCCGCACTTGCCCTCCCATCAGAGAGAAACCTGAAGCCTTTCCATAACCCTATCCTTCCTGTACACCTTACAGAACAAAACTAATCTTACTCTAGCCCTTGGGACTATACCTGAACCGACACCGTCAGCTTCAACGTCTGTCATGCCGCACCATAAGCCTGAATCTCAAGGTCGCCGTCACCCGCACGTCAGGGACAGATGCGAACTCTAAATGTAACTGCATAATCCTGTCAATCTTACTGAACACCTAACCCTAACCCTAGTGCCAAGCCCTGGACTAGATTTTTCACCCGCAGCAATGATGTCAACTACGACACATCTTAATTCGGAGCTTGAATCTCACACTCGCACTGACATCAGAAGAGAACCCTAATTCTTTCGGAAACCGTCTTTTCCGCACTGATTTTCTCTTACAGATAACCCTAAGCGTATCCCAGGCCCCTTTCACTGAACCGCCACCATAAGCATCGACGTCTGTCATTCCTCCCCATAATCCTGAAGCTCGTTCTGGACGCTGCCCTCATGTCAGAGTCGGATCAGTACTCTAACTGTCACTCAATCTGCAGCATACTCCTTACCTTACAACTAATGCTGACCCTATCCCTGGTACCGGGATCTGACACTTCACCTTCATCATTGTTGTGACCCTCACTTCACCTTAAACTTAAAATTATTCTTGCACCCACCCTCACATCAGAGGGGGTCCGAATTCTAACTGCAACCCTACTTCACCCGTACTCCTTATCAAACCCATAACCCTACCCTAGATCTGAACCTTGAATCAGATTATTCACCTTCATCGTTGCTACCCACTATGACACCCTTAATGGTGTGACTCGATCTCACACTCGCCCTCAATTTAGAATTGCACCCTAATTCTGTCCATAACCATATTATCTGCGTAAACCTGCATAGACCTTTCCTTACAGAAAACTCTAACCCTAGAACAGGTTCCTTCACCTGCATGCTCACCACCAGCATTGATGTCACCGATGCCATAACTTAATGATGAAGTCCAAACTGGCCTTCACCCACACGTCAGAGAAGGATCCTCTATCTAAACATAACCACATCCACCGCATAAACTTTAGACAATTGCCTAACCCTAACCCTAGCACATTCCTGTGACCTGAGCCTCCAAAATCATCATGGACGTCACCCTTGCCTCACTGCGACTCAATTGGACAGTTGCCCTAAACTTGGAGAAGGACCCTCAGTCTAAACGTACCAATTACCTGCCCCTACAGCTTTCCAAAAACCTAACCCTAACACTACCCCTGGCTCGGGGTCCTGACACCTCACCTTGACCATTGACGTCATCCGTGCCTCACCATAAACCTGATCCACCATCTTGCGCACCATGTCACATCAGACTCAGAAGCTAACTCTATCCGTAAAGAGAATGTTTCTGTATACCAGAGAGAACACAGAATTTTAACCCTGAAACTGATGCCTGGACCTGTATACAGAGTGTCAGCATCGGAGACACCCAGGGATCTCCCAACACGGAAACACAATTTCACAGTCACAGTCACATCAGAGCTAGACCTTAAGTCTTATAATTAACTTATTCTTTCTGTACTAGAGCCCGAACCAGTAATTCTAACCCCAGCCATGACTCTTGGACATGCCCCTTAATCGTAACCATTGGCATCACTCACGCTTCATCGTAATCCTTTACCTCAATCCCGCACTTGCCCTCCCATCAGAGAGAAACCTGAACCCTTTCCATAACCCTATCCTTCCTGTACACCTTACAGAACAAAACTAAACTTACTCTAGCCCTTGGGACTATACCTGAACCGACACCGTCAGCTTCAACGTCTGTCATGCCGCACCATAAGCCTGAATCTCAAGGTCGCCGTCACCCGCACGTCAGGGACAGATGCGAACTCTAAATGTAACTGCATAATCCTGTCAATCTTACTGAACACCTAACCCTAACCCTAGTGCCAAGCCCTGGACTAGATTTTTCACCCACAGCAATGATGTCAACTACGACACATCTTAATTCGGAGCTTGAATCTCACACTCGCACTGACATCAGAAGAGAACCCTAAATCTTTCGTGTCGCGCGCCCCGTCCTCGCCGGCAAGAACAGCACGCAACAACAGCAGGATTCTTCTGCAGAAAGCTTTATTCTTCAGCTCTTTGTGAAACAAATGAGTTGGGCAGGACCCAGAGGGGAAGGAGAGGCTTGCTTATATAGTTCTCATGCTCTGACCTGGTTGGTGCGGCTCCATATGCCTTATTAGCATAACCATTTGGTGGGTCTCATTGGTCCTTATGCCAAGGCGCAATTAGCATGTAGTTTAGTGGTGTGGGATGATTTGTCATTAGGAAGTTCGGGGCCTTCCGGCTGCCCTGCATGGGGCGCTATTTTCTGAGCGCGGCTGCCAACATCTCCCCCTTTTTTGTCTAACAGAAGCTCAAGGCGGAACTTGCCAGCAGAGGCGGAGACAGAGGCCTGACCTCCATCATACTTCCTGATGCCCCCTTTTTGGAGAGGGGTTCTGGGCATCTACCCCTATGCAGTCAGGCATGCCTCTCAGAGGGGTCCAAGACCTCTTGCAGTGCTTTGCCTCGCATCCTCTGGCTGGCGTTGGGACCGCTTGGTACAAAGGGTTTGGACCCTTTTTCTCAACCCTCTTGCACCATGAGCTTCTTAAAGAAAGCTGTGATTAAGCATTGAGGTACTCGGGCCTGGTGCAGTGCCACATGGGCTCAGGGTGCAAGAGCTACCTCAAGCTAAAGCCGAGCTTCCTTCTTAAGCATGTTGAGCCACACTTGGGGAGAGGCGCCAATGTCTATCGCCATTAGGGCTTGAGCAAGGATCACCTTGTCCTGCTTATGTTGGTTGCGGAGTCTGCATAACAACCAGAGTAAGAGCATGAGACCTCCAAGCAGGAACACGCCCATCCCAGCCATGCCCGCCCACTCCTTGACGTGGGAGAGAGCTCTGAGGAACCAGGAAGAGAGTCCTTCTGCTACGGAGATATCTAGACGGGTGGAGTTGATGTGGATTATTTCTCGCCGCAGTTCTTCTAGTGCTCCATCAAAGTCCTGGGACCAGTTTCCTGAAAGATACTGGGACAGGCCTCGTGACAGATTAGTGAAAGCATTTAATACTTCTGTTAGTGATCCTGGCTTGTTTGTGGCTCTGTAATATGGCTGCGGCTAGGCCCGCGTTGGTGAGTGGCCCTCCTATTTCTCTACAGGCTTTCAACCAAGCGTGTATCCCTTTCTGTTTCCAGGGTGTTATCGCCTGTCTGCATTCCTTGGTACATTGTTCAAATACTAATTGCTCTACCAGGGGCATCGCTTGTTCCTGATCTCCAAATATTCTGCCTGCGGCCTCCATCATACGAGCGACAAAGTCAGAAAATGGCTCGCTCAGCCCCTGAATAATTTTTGTCAAATTGCCTGATACTTCTCCTTTGTTGGTGAGGGCTTTCCATGCCTTGGCGGCGCACGTGTTTATTTGTGCATATACCTGTAAGGGGAAGGCGGTCTGGTCGGCTACCCACTGTCCTTGGCCCGTCAGCATATCATATGACCACGCAGGCTGTCCTTCGGCCGCGTTTGCGCGTGCCTGGGTCATGCTGATATCATGCCACAATGCCTTCCATTCTATGTATTGCCCCATACTAGAAAGGCATGCCTTAGTTACATATTGCCAGTCTGCGGGTGTCATGGCTGTCTCTGTTAATCTCTCAACTTGTGCTATGGTATAGTTAGCACTGACTCCATAAGCCCGAACGGATTCTGCTAACTCCTTAACTTGTTTATGGCTCAGGGGCTGGTGAGAGCGTACACCGTTATCCTCAAATACAGGAAACATTTGTCTAATTGCCTGAAGAGTATCTGGGTGGCAAAAGGAGAGTGCGCCACTCACGTAAGGTGGCGGGGCAAAGGGCGTCGGGGGACACCCTGCTTTCATTTTTTCCTTGGTCCGCTTTTCAACTTTGCTGGTTCCCTTACTTCTACACTCTGCGGTTTTATTTTCTTCCCCTTCCTCTGCGGATGTTAATTCCTCCTCAGATTCCCTATTGGAGAGTTGGAGGTCCCTCAACTCTTTCCAGGGGTATTTACTATTTTCTCCGAGGCGATTGTCACTCGCTTCTCGGGGCTCTTTCGCTTTTGCCCTAGGCGGGCTTTCTCCCTCACTCTGAGGTTTCTTTACCTTCGTTTTTGTGGCCTTTTTTCGGCCGCGCGCGCTCTCTGTTTCCCGTTCCGTTTCTGACATGCTCTCTTGGATATCTGTCAATGCTCTCTGACCTTCTTTTATTACCTTTTCACATCTCTCATCTTGCAGACAAGCTCTAATCAGTTTCCAGAGGGGCCTGGTGCCTCCCCTCAGGCTACCCTCCTCCTCCTCTCTATCAAGATCTTTCCCCAGTTTGTCCCAGCTCGGGATTGAGAGGGACCCTGAACAAATGAACCAGGGGGCCACACGGTCTATCTCCTTCACAAAAGATCCTAAGACTTTGCTGGAGACCTTCAAGTTTCGCTCTTTGAGAGCTGTCTGCAGCGCCGTGACTAATGACGGTGCATTCCCCATGGTGCCTCCTTATTTACAGAGAACCATCAACCATCATCCTAAAAAGCAGGGGCCTCTCGGAACTTACCCCTCCGGGCTTTCTTCTGACCTGCAGTTCTGAATCCTCTCCAGATGTCTGAAGGGTCCTCCCTGTGCCGGTGATGTTCTGGTTCCCGGGATTCGGCACCACTTGTCGCGCGCCCCGTCCTCGCCGGCAAGAACAGCACGCAACAACAGCAGGATTCTTCTGCAGAAAGCTTTATTCTTCAGCTCTTTGTGAAACAAATGAGTTGGGCAGGACCCAGAGGGGAAGGAGAGGCTTGCTTATATAGTTCTCATGCTCTGACCTGGTTGGTGCGGCTCCATATGCCTTATTAGCATAACCATTTGGTGGGTCTCATTGGTCCTTATGCCAAGGCGCAATTAGCATGTAGTTTAGTGGTGTGGGATGATTTGTCATTAGGAAGTTCGGGGCCTTCCGGCTGCCCTGCATGGGGCGCTATTTTCTGAGCGCGGCTGCCAACACTTTCGGAAACCGTCTTTTCCGCACTGATTTTCTCTTACAGATAACCCTAAGCGTATCCCAGGCCCCTTTCACTGAACCGCCACCATCAGCATCGACGTCTGTCATTCCTCCCCATAATCCTGAAGCTCGTTCTGGACGCTGCCCTCATGTCAGAGTCGGATCAGTACTCTAACTGTCACTCAATCTGCAGCATACTCCTTACCTTACAACTAATGCTGACCCTATCCCTGGTACCGGGATCTGACACTTCACCTTCATCATTGTTGTGACCCTCACTTCACCTTAAACTTAAACTTATTCTTGCACCCACCCTCACATCAGAGGCAGATCCGAATTCTAACTGCAACCCTACTTCACCCGTACTCCTTATCAAACCCATAACCCTACCCTAGATCTGAACCTTGAATCAGATTATTCACCTTCATCGTTGCTACCCACTATGACACCCTTAATGGTGTGACTCGATCTCACACTCGCCCTCAATTTAGAATTGCACCCTAATTCTGTCCATAACCATATTATCTGCATAAACCTGCATAGACCTTTCTTACAGAAAACTCTAACCCTAGAACAGGTTCCTTTACCTGCATGCTCACCACCAGCATTGATGTCACCGATGCCATACCTTAATGATGAAGTCCAAACTGGCCTTCACCCACACGTCAGAGTAGGATCCTCTATCTAAACATAACCACATCCACGGCATAAACTAAAACAATTCCCTATCCCTAACCCTAGCACATACCTGTGGCCTGACCATCCATAATCTCCATGGATGTGACCCTTGCCTCATTTTAAGCGTGCGACTGAATTGGACAGTTGCCCTAACCTTGCAGAAGGACCCTCAGTCTAAACGTACCAATACCCTGCCCCTACGGCTTTCCAAAATCCTAACCCTAACCCTAGCCCTGTCTCGTGTTCCTGACACCTCACCTTGACCATTGACGTCAACCATGCCTCACCATAAACCTGATCCACCATCTTGCACTCCCTTTCTCATCAGAACTAGAAGCCAACTCTATCCATAAAGCCACTGTCTCTGCATACCAGAGAGAACAAAAAATTTTAACTCTAAAACTGGTGCCTTGACCTATACACAAAGCGTCATTATCACAAACACCCAGGGATCTCCTCAACACGGAAACGCAAATTCACACTCGCACTCACATCAGAGGTAGACCCTAACCCTAATAATTAACTTATCCTTTCTGCACAACAGCCCTAACCTCTATATTCAAAGCCTAGCCATGACTCTTGGACCTGCCCCTTCACCATAACCGTTGGCATCACCTGCGCTTCATCGTAATCCTAATCTTCAATCCCGAACGTGCCCTCCCATCGGAGAGAAACTCGAAATTTTTCCATAAACCTGTCCTTCTTCTACACCTTACAGAGCACAATAAACTTACTCTAGCCCTCGGCATTTTACCTGATCCAAAACCAACGGACTCAATGTCTGTCTTGCCGCACCATAAGCCTGAAGCTCAAGGTGGCCCTCGCCCTCACTTCAGGGTCAGATGCAAACTCTAAATGTTACTCCACATTCCTGAAAATCTTACTGAACACCTAACCCTAACCCTAGCGCGAAGCCTTGGACTAGATTCTTCACCTACAACATTGATGTCAACTAAGACACATCTTAACTCGGAGCCTGAATTTCACATTCTCAATCACAAAAGAAGAGAACCCTTATTCTCTCGGTAACCGTCTCTTCTGCAGAGATTTTCTCTCACAGATAGCCCTAACCCTCTCCCAGGACCCTTTCACTGAACCGCTACCATCAGCATCGACGTCTGTCATTCGTGCCCACAACCCTGAAGCTCGTTCTGGCCACTGCCCTCTTGTCAGAGTCGGATCAGAACGCTAAATGTCACTCAATTTTCCGCAGACTCCTTACCTTACAACTAATGCCAACCCTATCCCTGGTGCCAGGATCTGACACTTCACCTTCATCATTGATGTCACACTCACTTCACCTTAAAATTTAAACTTATTCTTGCACAAAACCTCACATCAGAGGTGGATCCGAATTCTAACGGCAACCCTATCTCACCCGTACTCCTTATCGAACACATAACCCTAACCCTAGATCTGACCCTTGAACCAGAATCTTCACCTTCACCGTTGCTATCAACTATGACTCCCTTAATCCGCTGACTCGACCTCACACTCACACTCAATTCAGAATTTTTCGCAAATTCTGTCCATAACCATATTTTCTGCATAGACCTTTCCTTACAGAAAACCCTAACCCTAGCCCCGGATCCTTAACCTGAATGCTCACCGTCAGCATTGGTGTCACCGATGCCACATCTTGATGATGAAGTCCAAGCTGGCCTTCACCCACACGTCAGAGTAGGATGCTTAATCTAAACATAACCACATCCACCGCATAAACTTTAGACAATTGCCTAACCCTAACCCTAGCACATTCCTGTGACCTGAGCCTCCAAAATCATCATGGACGTCACCCTTGCCTCACTGCGACTCAATTGGACAGTTGCCCTAAAATTGGAGAAGGACCCTCAGTCTAAACGTACCAATTGCGTGCCCCTACAGCTTTCCAAAAACCTAACCCTAACACTACCCCTGGCTCGGGGTCCTGACACCTCACCTTGACCATTGACGTCATCCGTTCCTCACCATAAACCTGATCCACCATCTTGTGCACCCTGTCACATCAGACTCAGAAGCTAACTCTATCCGTAAAGAGAATGTTTCTGTATACCAGAGAGAACACAGAATTTTAACCCTGAAACTGATGCCTGGACCTGTATACAGAGTGTCAGCATCGGAGACACCCAGGGATCTCCCAACACGGCAACACAATTTCACAGTCACAGTCACATCAGAGCTAGACCTTAAGTCTTATAATTAACTTATTCTTTCTGTACTAGAGCCCGAACCAATAATTCTAACCCTAGCCATGACTCTTGGACATGCCCCTTAATCGTAACCATTGGCATCACTCACGCTTCATCGTAATCCTTTACCTCAATCCCGCACTTGCCCTCCCATCAGAGAGAAACCTGAAGCCTTTCCATAACCCTATCCTTCCTGTACACCTTACAGAACAAAACTAATCTTACTCTAGCCCTTGGGACTATACCTGAACCGACACCGTCAGCTTCAACGTCTGTCATGCCGCACCATAAGCCTGAATCTCAAGGTCGCCGTCACCCGCACGTCAGGGACAGATGCGAACTCTAAATGTAACTGCATAATCCTGTCAATCTTACTGAACACCTAACCCTAACCCTAGTGCCAAGCCCTGGACTAGATTTTTCACCCGCAACAATGATGTCAACTACGACACATCTTAATTCGGAGCTTGAATCTCACACTCGCACTGACATCAGAAGAGAACCCTAATTCTTTCGGAAACCGTCTTTTCCGCACTGATTTTCTCTTACAGATAACCCTAAGCGTATCCCAGGCCCCTTTCACTGAACCGCCACCATCAGCATCGACGTCTGTCATTCCTCCCCATAATCCTGAAGCTCGTTCTGGACGCTGCCCTCATGTCAGAGTCGGATCAGTACTCTAACTGTCACTCAATCTGCAGCATACTCCTTACCTTACAACTAATGCTGACCCTATCCCTGGTACCGGGATCTGACACTTCACCTTCATCATTGTTGTGACCCTCACTTCACCTTAAACTTAAACTTATTCTTGCACCCACCCTCACATCAGAGGGGGATCCGAATTCTAACTGCAACCCTACTTCACCCGTACTCCTTATCAAACCCATAACCCTACCCTAGATCTGAACCTTGAATCAGATTATTCACCTTCATCGTTGCTACCCACTATGACACCCTTAATGGTGTGACTCGATCTCACACTCGCCCTCAATTTAGAATTGCACCCTAATTCTGTCCATAACCATATTATCTGCGTAAACCTGCATAGACCTTTCCATACAGAAAACTCTAACCCTAGAACAGGTTCCTTCACCTGCATGCTCACCACCAGCATTGATGTCACCGATGCCATACCTTAATGATGAAGTCCAAACTGGCCTTCACCCACACGTCAGAGTAGGATCCTCTATCTAAACATAACCACATCCACGGCATAAACTAAAACAATTCCCTATCCCTAACCCTAGCACATACCTGTGGCCTGACCATCCATAATCTCCATGGATGTGACCCTTGCCTCATTGTAAGCGTGCGACTGAATTGGACAGTTGCCCTAACCTTGCAGAAGGACCCTCAGTCTAAACGTACCAATACCCTGCCCCTACGGCTTTCCAAAATCCTAACCCTAACCCTAGCCCTGGCTCGTTGTCCTGACACCTCACCTTGACCATTGACGTCAACCATGCCTCACCATAAACCTGATCCACCATCTTGCACTCCCTTTCTCATCAGAACTAGAAGCCAAATCTATCCATAAAGCCAATGTCTCTGCATACCAGAGAGAACAAAAAATTTTAACTCTAAAACTGGTGCCTGGACCTATACACAAAGCGTCATTATCACAAACACCCAGGGATCTCCTCAACACGGAAACGCAAATTCACACTCGCACTCACATCAGAGGTAGACCCTAACCCTAATAATTAACTTATCCTTTCTGCACAACAGCCCTAACCTCTATATTCAAAGCCTAGCCATGACTCTTGGACCTGCCCCTTCACCATAACCGTTGGCATCACCTGCGCTTCATCGTAATCCTAATCTTCAATCCCGAACGTGCCCTCCCATCGGAGAGAAACTCGAAATTTTTCCATAAACCTATCCATCTTCTACACCTTACAGAGCACAATAAACTTACTCTAGCCCTCGGCATTTTACCTGATCCAAAACCAACAGCCTCAATGTCTGTCTTGCCGCACCATAAGCCTGAAGCTCAAGGTGGCCCTCGCCCTCACTTCAGGGTCAGATGCAAACTCTAAATGTTACTCCACATTCCTGTAAATCTTACTGAACACCTAACCCTAACCCTAGCGCGAAGCCTTGGACTAGATTCTTCACCTACAACATTGATGTCAACTAAGACACATCTTAACTCGGAGCCTGAATTTCACATTCTCAATCACAACAGAAGAGAACCCTTATTCTCTCGGTAACCGTCTCTTCCGCAGAGATTTTCTCTCACAGATAGCCCTAACCCTCTCCCAGGACCCTTTCACTGAACCGCTACCATCAGCATCGACGTCTGTCATTCGTGCCCACAACCCTGAAGCTCGTTCTGGCCACTGCCCTCTTGTCAGAGTCGGATAAGAACGCTAAATGTCACTCAATTTTCCGCAGACTCCTTACCTTACAACTAATGCCAACCCTATCCCTGGTGCCAGGATCTGACACTTCACCTTCATCATTGATGTCACACTCACTTCACCTTAAACCTTAAATTTATTCTTGCACAAAACCTCACATCAGAGGTGGATCCGAATTCTAACGGCAACCCTATCTCACCCGTACTCCTTATCGAACACATAACCCTAACCCTAGATCTGACCCTTGAACCAGAATCTTCACCTTCACCGTTGCTATCAATTATGACTCCCTTAATCCTCTGACTCGACCTCACACTCACACTCAATTCAGAATTTTTCGCAAATTCTGTCCATAACCATATTTTCTGCATAGACCTTTCCTTACAGAAAACCCTAACCCTAGCCCCGGATCCTTAACCTGAATGCTCACCGTCAGCATTGGTCTCACCGATGCCACATCTTGATGATGAAGTCCAAGCTGGCCTTCACCCACACGTCAGAGTAGGATGCTTAATCTAAACATAACCACATCCACCGCATAAACTTTAGACAATTGCCTAACCCTAACCCTAGCACATTCCTGTGACCTGAGCCTCCAAAATCATCATGGACGTCACCCTTGCCTCACTGCGACTCAATTGGACAGTTGCTCTAAACTTGGAGAAGGACCCTCAGTCTAAACGTACCAATTGCCTGCCCCTACAGCTTTCCAAAAACCTAACCCTAACACTACGCCCTGGCTCGGGGTCCTGACACCTCACCTTGACCATTGACGTCATCCGTGCCTCACCATAAACCTGATCCACCATCTTGCGCACCCTGTCACATCAGACTCAGAAGCTAACTCTATCCGTAAAGAGAATGTTTCTGTATACCAGAGAGAACACAGAATTTTAACCCTGAAACTGATGCCTGGACCTGTATACAGAGTGTCAGCATCGGAGACACCCAGGGATCTCCCAACACGGCAACACAATTTCACAGTCACAGTCACATCAGAGCTAGACCTTAAGTCTTATAATTAACTTATTCTTTCTGTACTAGAGCCCGAACCAGTAATTCTAACCCTAGCCATGACTCTTGGACATGCCCCTTAATCGTAACCATTGGCATCACTCACGCTTCATCGTAATCCTTTACCTCAAACCCGCACTTGCCCTCCCATCAGAGAGAAACCTGAAGCCTTTCCATAACCCTATCCTTCCTGTACACCTTACAGAACAAAACTAAACTTACTCTAGCCCTTGGGACTATACCTGAACCGACACCATCAGCTTCAACGTCCGTCATGCCGCACCATAAGCCTGAATCTCAAGGTCGCCGTCACCCGCACGTCAGGGACAGATGCGAACTCTAAATGTAACTGCATAATCCTGTCAATCTTACTGAACACCTAACCCTAACCCTAGTGCCAAGCCCTGGACTAGATTTTTCACCCGCAGCAATGATGTCAACTACGACACATCTTAATTCGGAGCTTGAATCTCACACTCGCACTGACATCAGAAGAGAACCCTAATTCTTTTGGAAACCGTCTTTTCCGCACTGATTTTCTCTTACAGATAACCCTAAGCGTATCCCAGGCCCCTTTCACTGAACCGCCACCATCAGCATCGACGTCTGTCATTCCTCCCCATAATCCTGAAGCTCGTTCTGGACGCTGCCCTCATGTCAGAGTCGGATCTGTACTCTAACTGTCACTCAATCTGCAGCATACTCCTTACCTTACAACTAATGCTGACCCTATCCCTGGTACCGGGATCTGACACTTCACCTTCATCATTGTTGTGACCCTCACTTCACCTTAAACTTAAACTTATTCTTGCACCCACCCTCACATCAGAGGCAGATCCGAATTCTAACTGCAACCCTACTTCACCCGTACTCCTTATCAAACCCATAACCCTACCCTAGATCTGAACCTTGAATCAGATTATTCACCTTCATCGTTGCTACCCACTATGACACCCTTAATGGTGTGACTCGATCTCACACTCGCCCTCAATTTAGAATTGCACCCTAATTCTGTCCATAACCATATTATCTGCGTAAACCTGCATAGACCTTTCCTTACAGAAAACTCTAACCCTAGAACAGGTTCCTTCACCTGCATGCTCACCACCAGCATTGATGTCACCGATGCCATACCTTAATGATGAAGTCCAAACTGGCCTTCACCCACACGTCAGAGTAGGATCCTCTATCTAAACATAACCACATCCACGGCATAAACTAAAACAATTCCCTATCCCTAACCCTAGCACATACCTGTGGCCTGACCATCCATAATCTCCATGGATGTGACCCTTGCCTCATTGTAAGCCTCCAACTGAATTGGACAGTTGCCCTAACCTTGCAGAAAGACCCTCAGTCTAAACGTACCAATACCCTGCCCCTACGGCTTTCCAAAATCCTAACCCTAACCCTAGCCCTGGCTCGTGGTCCTGACACCTCACCTTGACCATTGACGTCAACCATGCCTCACCATAAACCTGATCCACCATCTTGCACTCCCTTTCTCATCAGAACTAGAAGCCAACTCTATCCATAAAGCCACTGTCTCTGCATACCAGAGAGAACAAAAAATTTTAACTCTAAAACTGGTGCCTTGACCTATACACAAAGCGTCATTATCACAAACACCCAGGGATCTCCTCAACACGGAAACGCAAATTCACACTCGCACTCACATCAGAGGTAGACCCTAACCCTAATAATTAACTTATCCTTTCTGCACAACAGCCCTAACCTCTATATTCAAAGCCTAGCCATGACTCTTGGACCTGCCCCTTCACCATAACCGTTGGCATCACCTGCGCTTCATCGTAATCCTAATCTTCAATCCCGAACGTGCCCTCCCATCGGAGAGAAACTCGAAATTTTTCCATAAACCTGTCCTTCTTCTACACCTTACAGAGCACAATAAACTTACTCTAGCCCTCGGCATTTTACCTGATCCAAAACCAACGGCCTCAATGTCTGTCTTGCCGCACCATAAGCCTGAAGCTCAAGGTGGCCCTCGCCCTCACTTCAGGGTCAGATGCAAACTCTAAATGTTACTCCACATTCCTGAAAATCTTACTGAACACCTAACCCTAACCCTAGCGCGAAGCCTTGGACTAGATTCTTCACCTACAACATTGATGTCAACTAAGACACATCTTAACTCGGAGCCTGAATTTCACATTCTCAATCACAAAAGAAGAGAACCCTTATTCTCTCGGTAACCGTCTCTTCCGCAGAGATTTTCTCTCACAGATAGCCCTAACCCTCTCCCAGGACCCTTTCACTGAACCGCTACCATCAGCATCGACGTCTGTCATTCGTGCCCACAACCCTGAAGCTCGTTCTGGCCACTGCCCTCTTGTCAGAGTCGGATCAGAACGCTAAATGTCACTCAATTTTCCACAGACTCCTTACGTTACAACTAATGCCAACCCTATCCCTGGTGCCAGGATCTGACACTTCACCTTCATCATTGATGTCACACTCACTTCACCTTAAAACTTAAACTTATTCTTGCACAAAACCTCACATCAGAGGTGGATCCGAATTCTAACGGCAACCCTATCTCACCCGTACTCCTTATCGAACACATAACCCTAACCCTAGATCTGACCCTTGAACCAGAATCTTCACCTTCACCGTTGCTATCAACTATGACTCCCTTAATCCTCTGACTCGACCTCACACTCACACTCAATTCAGAATTTTTCGCAAATTCTGTCCATAACCATATTTTCTGCATAGACCTTTCCTTACAGAAAACCCTAACCCTAGCCCCGGATCCTTAACCTGAATGCTCACCGTCAGCATTGGTGTCACCAATGCCACATCTTGATGATGAAGTCCAAGCTGGCCTTCACCCACACGTCAGAGTAGGATGCTTAATCTAAACATAACCACATCCACCGCATAAACTTTAGACAATTGCCTAACCCTAACCCTAGCACATTCCTGTGACCTGAGCCTCCAAAATCATCATGGACGTCACCCTTGCCTCACTGCGACTCAATTGGACAGTTGCCCTAAAATTGGAGAAGGACCCTCAGTCTAAACGTACCAATTGCGTGCCCCTACAGCTTTCCAAAAACCTAACCCTAACACTACCCCTGGCTCGGGGTCCTGACACCTCACCTTGACCATTGACGTCATCCGTTCCTCACCATAAACCTGATCCACCATCTTGTGCACCCTGTCACATCAGACTCAGAAGCTAACTCTATCCGTAAAGAGAATGTTTCTGTATACCAGAGAGAACACAGAATTTTAACCCTGAAACTGATGCCTGGACCTGTATACAGAGTGTCAGCATCGGAGACACCCAGGGATCTCCCAACACGGCAACACAATTTCACAGTCACAGTCACATCAGAGCTAGACCTTAAGTCTTATAATTAACTTATTCTTTCTGTACTAGAGCCCGAACCAATAATTCTAACCCTAGCCATGACTCTTGGACATGCCCCTTAATCGTAACCATTGGCATCACTCACGCTTCATCGTAATCCTTTACCTCAATCCCGCACTTGCCCTCCCATCAGAGAGAAACCTGAAGCCTTTCCATAACCCTATCCTTCCTGTACACCTTACAGAACAAAACTAATCTTACTCTAGCCCTTGGGACTATACCTGAACCGACACCGTCAGCTTCAACGTCTGTCATGCCGCACCATAAGCCTGAATCTCAAGGTCGCCGTCACCCGCACGTCAGGGACAGATGCGAACTCTAAATGTAACTGCATAATCCTGTCAATCTTACTGAACACCTAACCCTAACCCTAGTGCCAAGCCCTGGACTAGATTTTTCACCCGCAGCAATGATGTCAACTACGACACATCTTAATTCGGAGCTTGAATCTCACACTCGCACTGACATCAGAAGAGAACCCTAATTCTTTCGGAAACCGTCTTTTCCGCACTGATTTTCTCTTACAGATAACCCTAAGCGTATCCCAGGCCCCTTTCACTGAACCGCCACCATAAGCATCGACGTCTGTCATTCCTCCCCATAATCCTGAAGCTCGTTCTGGACGCTGCCCTCATGTCAGAGTCGGATCAGTACTCTAACTGTCACTCAATCTGCAGCATACTCCTTACCTTACAACTAATGCTGACCTTATCCCTGGTACCGGGATCTGACACTTCACCTTCATCATTGTTGTGACCCTCACTTCACCTTAAACTTAAACTTATTCTTGCACCCACCCTCACATCAGAGGGGGATCCGAATTCTAACTGCAACCCTACTTCACCCGTACTCCTTATCAAACCCATAACCCTACCCTAGATCTGAACCTTGAATCAGATTATTCACCTTCATCGTTGCTACCCACTATGACACCCTTAATGGTGTGACTCGATCTCACACTCGCCCTCAATTTAGAATTGCACCCTAATTCTGTCCATAACCATATTATCTGCGTAAACCTGCATAGACCTTTCCTTACAGAAAACTCTAACCCTAGAACAGGTTCCTTCACCTGCATGCTCACCACCAGCATTGATGTCACCGATGCCATAACTTAATGATGAAGTCCAAACTGGCCTTCACCCACACGTCAGAGAAGGATCCTCTATCTAAACATAACCACATCCACCGCATAAACTTTAGACAATTGCCTAACCCTAACCCTAGCACATTCCTGTGACCTGAGCCTCCAAAATCATCATGGACGTCACCCTTGCCTCACTGCGACTCAATTGGACAGTTGCCCTAAACTTGGAGAAGGACCCTCAGTCTAAACGTACCAATTACCTGGCCCTACAGCTTTCCAAAAACCTAACCCTAACACTACCCCTGGCTCGGGGTCCTGACACCTCACCTTGACCATTGACGTCATCCGTGCCTCACCATAAACCTGATCCACCATCTTGCGCACCATGTCACATCAGACTCAGAAGCTAACTCTATCCGTAAAGAGAATGTTTCTGTATACCAGAGAGAACACAGAATTTTAACCCTGAAACTGATGCCTGGACCTGTATACAGAGTGTCAGCATCGGAGACACCCAGGGATCTCCCAACACGGAAACACAATTTCACAGTCACAGTCACATCAGAGCTAGACATTAAGTCTTATAATTAACTTATTCTTTCTGTACTAGAGCCCGAACCAGTAATTCTAACCCCAGCCATGACTCTTGGACATGCCCCTTAATCGTAACCATTGGCATCACTCACGCTTCATCGTAATCCTTTACCTCAATCCCGCACTTGCCCTCCCATCAGAGAGAAACCTGAACCCTTTCCATAACCCTATCCTTCCTGTACACCTTACAGAACAAAACTAAACTTACTCTAGCCCTTGGGACTATACCTGAACCGACACCGTCAGCTTCAACGTCTGTCATGCCGCACCATAAGCCTGAATCTCAAGGTCGCCGTCACCCGCACGTCAGGGACAGATGCGAACTCTAAATGTAACTGCATAATCCTGTCAATCTTACTGAACACCTAACCCTAACCCTAGTGCCAAGCCCTGGACTAGATTTTTCACCCGCAGCAATGATGTCAACTACGACACATCTTAATTCGGAGCTTGAATCTCACACTCGCACTGACATCAGAAGAGAACCCTAATTCTTTCGGAAACCGTCTTTTCCGCACTGATTTTCTCTTACAGATAACCCTAAGCGTATCCCAGGCCCCTTTCACTGAACCGCCACCATCAGCATCGACGTCTGTCATTCCTCCCCATAATCCTGAAGCTCGTTCTGGACGCTGCCCTCATGTCAGAGTCGGATCAGTACTCTAACTGTCACTCAATCTGCAGCATACTCCTTACCTTACAACTAATGCTGACCCTATCCCTGGTACCGGGATCTGACACTTCACCTTCATCATTGTTGTGACCCTCACTTCACCTTAAACTTAAACTTATTCTTGCACCCACCCTCACATCAGAGGCAGATCCGAATTCTAACTGCAACCCTACTTCACCCGTACTCCTTATCAAACCCATAACCCTACCCTAGATCTGAACCTTGAATCAGATTATTCACCTTCATCGTTGCTACCCACTATGACACCCTTAATGGTGTGACTCGATCTCACACTCGCCCTCAATTTAGAATTGCACCCTAATTCTGTCCATAACCATATTATCTGCATAAACCTGCATAGACCTTTCCTTACAGAAAACTCTAACCCTAGAACAGGTTCCTTTACCTGCATGCTCACCACCAGCATTGATGTCACCGATGCCATACCTTAATGATGAAGTCCAAACTGGCCTTCACCCACACGTCAGAGTAGGATCCTCTATCTAAACATAACCACATCCACGGCATAAACTAAAACAATTCCCTATCCCTAACCCTAGCACATACCTGTGGCCTGACCATCCATAATCTCCATGGATGTGACCCTTGCCTCATTGTAAGCGTGCGACTGAATTGGACAGTTGCCCTAACCTTGCAGAAGGACCCTCAGTCTAAACGTATAAATACCCTGCCCCTACGGCTTTCCAAAATCCTAACCCTAACCCTAGCCCTGTCTCGTGTTCCTGACACCTCACCTTGACCATTGACGTCAACCATGCCTCACCATAAACCTGATCCACCATCTTGCACTCCCTTTCTCATCAGAACTAGAAGCCAACTCTATCCATAAAGCCACTGTCTCTGCATACCAGAGAGAACAAAAAATTTTAACTCTAAAACTGGTGCCTTGACCTATACACAAAGCGTCATTATCACAAACACCCAGGGATCTCCTCAACACGGAAACGCAAATTCACACTCGCACTCACATCAGAGGTAGACCCTAACCCTAATAATTAACTTATCCTTTCTGCACAACAGCCCTAACCTCTATATTCAAAGCCTAGCCATGACTCTTGGACCTGCCCCTTCACCATAACCGTTGGCATCACCTGCGCTTCATCGTAATCCTAATCTTCAATCCCGAACGTGCCCTCCCATCGGAGAGAAACTCGAAATTTTTCCATAAACCTGTCCTTCTTCTACACCTTACAGAGCACAATAAACTTACTCTAGCCCTCGGCATTTTACCTGATCCAAAACCAACGGACTCAATGTCTGTCTTGCCGCACCATAAGCCTGAAGCTCAAGGTGGCCCTCGCCCTCACTTCAGGGTCAGATGCAAACTCTAAATGTTACTCCACATTCCTGAAAATCTTACTGAACACCTAACCCTAACCCTAGCGCGAAGCCTTGGACTAGATTCTTCACCTACAACATTGATGTCAACTAAGACACATCTTAACTCGGAGCCTGAATTTCACATTCTCAATCACAAAAGAAGAGAACCCTTATTCTCTCGGTAACCGTCTCTTCTGCAGAGATTTTCTCTCACAGATAGCCCTAACCCTCTCCCAGGACCCTTTCACTGAACCGCTACCATCAGCATCGACGTCTGTCATTCGTGCCCACAACCCTGAAGCTCGTTCTGGCCACTGCCCTCTTGTCAGAGTCGGATCAGAACGCTAAATGTCACTCAATTTTCCGCAGACTCCTTACCTTACAACTAATGCCAACCCTATCCCTGGTGCCAGGATCTGACACTTCACCTTCATCATTGATGTCACACTCACTTCACCTTAAAACTTAAACTTATTCTTGCACAAAACCTCACATCAGAGGTGGATCCGAATTCTAACGGCAACCCTATCTCACCCGTACTCCTTATCGAACACATAACCCTAACCCTAGATCTGACCCTTGAACCAGAATCTTCACCTTCACCGTTGCTATCAACTATGACTCCCTTAATCCGCTGACTCGACCTCACACTCACACTCAATTCAGAATTTTTCGCAAATTCTGTCCATAACCATATTTTCTGCATAGACCTTTCCTTACAGAAAACCCTAACCCTAGCCCCGGATCCTTAACCTGAATGCTCACCGTCAGCATTGGTGTCACCGATGCCACATCTTGATGATGAAGTCCAAGCTGGCCTTCACCCACACGTCAGAGTAGGATGCTTAATCTAAACATAACCACATCCACCGCATAAACTTTAGACAATTGCCTAACCCTAACCCTAGCACATTCCTGTGACCTGAGCCTCCAAAATCATCATGGACGTCACCCTTGCCTCACTGCGACTCAATTGGACAGTTGCCCTAAAATTGGAGAAGGACCCTCAGTCTAAACGTACCAATTGCGTGCCCCTACAGCTTTCCAAAAACCTAACCCTAACACTACCCCTGGCTCGGGGTACTGACACCTCACCTTGACCATTGACGTCATCCGTTCCTCACCATAAACCTGATCCACCATCTTGTGCACCCTGTCACATCAGACTCAGAAGCTAACTCTATCCGTAAAGAGAATGTTTCTGTATACCAGAGAGAACACAGAATTTTAACCCTGAAACTGATGCCTGGACCTGTATACAGAGTGTCAGCATCGGAGACACCCAGGGATCTCCCAACACGGCAACACAATTTCACAGTCACAGTCACATCAGAGCTAGACCTTAAGTCTTATAATTAACTTATTCTTTCTGTACTAGAGCCCGAACCAATAATTCTAACCCTAGCCATGACTCTTGGACATGCCCCTTAATCGTAACCATTGGCATCACTCACGCTTCATCGTAATCCTTTACCTCAATCCCGCACTTGCCCTCCCATCAGAGAGAAACCTGAAGCCTTTCCATAACCCTATCCTTCCTGTACACCTTACAGAACAAAACTAATCTTACTCTAGCCCTTGGGACTATACCTGAACCGACACCGTCAGCTTCAACGTCTGTCATGCCGCACCATAAGCCTGAATCTCAAGGTCGCCGTCACCCGCACGTCAGGGACAGATGCGAACTCTAAATGTAACTGCATAATCCTGTCAATCTTACTGAACACCTAACCCTAACCCTAGTGCCAAGCCCTGGACTAGATTTTTCACCCGCAGCAATGATGTCAACTACGACACATCTTAATTCGGAGCTTGAATCTCACACTCGCACTGACATCAGAAGAGAACCCTAATTCTTTCGGAAACCGTCTTTTCCGCACTGATTTTCTCTTACAGATAACCCTAAGCGTATCCCAGGCCCCTTTCACTGAACCGCCACCATCAGCATCGACGTCTGTCATTCCTCCCCATAATCCTGAAGCTCGTTCTGGACGCTGCCCTCATGTCAGAGTCGGATCAGTACTCTAACTGTCACTCAATCTGCAGCATACTCCTTACCTTACAACTAATGCTGACCCTATCCCTGGTACCGGGATCTGACACTTCACCTTCATCATTGTTGTGACCCTCACTTCACCTTAAACTTAAACTTATTCTTGCACCCACCCTCACATCAGAGGGGGATCCGAATTCTAACTGCAACCCTACTTCACCCGTACTCCTTATCAAACCCATAACCCTACCCTAGATCTGAACCTTGAATCAGATTATTCACCTTCATCGTTGCTACCCACTATGACACCCTTAATGGTGTGACTCGATCTCACACTCGCCCTCAATTTAGAATTGCACCCTAATTCTGTCCATAACCATATTATCTGCGTAAACCTGCATAGACCTTTCCTTACAGAAAACTCTAACCCTAGAACAGGTTCCTTCACCTGCATGCTCACCACCAGCATTGATGTCACCGATGCCATACCTTAATGATGAAGTCCAAACTGGCCTTCACCCACACGTCAGAGTAGGATCCTCTATCTAAACATAACCACATCCACGGCATAAACTAAAACAATTCCCTATCCCTAACCCTAGCACATACCTGTGGCCTGACCATCCATAATCTCCATGGATGTGACCCTTGCCTCATTGTAAGCCTCCAACTGAATTGGACAGTTGCCCTAACCTTGCAGAAGGACCCTCAGTCTAAACGTACCAATACCCTGCCCCTACGGCTTTCCAAAATCCTAACCCTAACCCTAGCCCTGGCTCGTTGTCCTGACACCTCACCTTGACCATTGACGTCAACCATGCCTCACCATAAACCTGATCCACCATCTTGCACTCCCTTTCTCATCAGAACTAGAAGCCAAATCTATCCATAAAGCCAATGTCTCTGCATACCAGAGAGAACAAAAAATTTTAACTCTAAAACTGGTGCCTGGACCTATACACAAAGCGTCATTATCACAAACACCCAGGGATCTCCTCAACACGGAAACGCAAATTCACACTCGCACTCACATCAGAGGTAGACCCTAACCCTAATAATTAACTTATCCTTTCTGCACAACAGCCCTAACCTCTATATTCAAAGCCTAGCCATGACTCTTGGACCTGCCCCTTCACCATAACCGTTGGCATCACCTGCGCTTCATCGTAATCCTAATCTTCAATCCCGAACGTGCCCTCCCATCGGAGAGAAACTCGAAATTTTTCCATAAACCTATCCTTCTTCTACACCTTACAGAGCACAATAAACTTACTCTAGCCCTCGGCATTTTACCTGATCCAAAACCAACAGCCTCAATGTCTGTCTTGCCGCACCATAAGCCTGAAGCTCAAGGTGGCCCTCGCCCTCACTTCAGGGTCAGATGCAAACTCTAAATGTTACTCCACATTCCTGTAAATCTTACTGAACACCTAACCCTAACCCTAGCGCGAAGCCTTGGACTAGATTCTTCACCTACAACATTGATGTCAACTAAGACACATCTTAACTCGGAGCCTGAATTTCACATTCTCAATCACAACAGAAGAGAACCCTTATTCTCTCGGTAACCGTCTCTTCCGCAGAGATTTTCTCTCACAGATAGCCCTAACCCTCTCCCAGGACCCTTTCACTGAACCGCTACCATCAGCATCGACGTCTGTCATTCGTGCCCACAACCCTGAAGCTCGTTCTGGCCACTGCCCTCTTGTCAGAGTCGGATCAGAACGCTAAATGTCACTCAATTTTCCGCAGACTCCTTACGTTACAACTAATGCCAACCCTATCCCTGGTGCCAGGATCTGACACTTCACCTTCATCATTGATGTCACACTCACTTCACCTTAAACCTTAAACTTATTCTTGCACAAAACCACACATCAGAGGTGGATCCGAATTCTAACGGCAACCCTATCTCACCCGTACACCTTATCGAACACATAACCCTAACCCTAGATCTGACCCTTGAACCAGAATCTTCACCTTCACCGTTGCTATCAACTATGACTCCCATAATCCTCTGACTCGACCTCACACTCACACTCAATTCAGAATTTTTCGCAAATTCTGTCCATAACCATATTTTCTGCATAGACCTTTCCTTACAGAAAACCCTAACCCTAGCCCCGGATCCTTAACCTGAATGCTCACTGTCAGCATTGCTATCACCGATGCCACATCTTGATGATGAAGTCCAAGCTGGCCTTCACCCACACGTCAGACTAGGATGCTTAATCTAAACATAACCACATCCACCGCATAAACTTTAGACAATTGCCTAACCCTAACCCTAGCACATTCCTATGACCTGAGCCTCCAAAATCATCATGGACGTCACCCTTGCCTCACTGCGACTCAATTGGACAGTTGCCCTAAACTTGGAGATGACCCTCAGTCTAAACGTACCAATTGCCTGCCCCTACAGCTTTCCAAAAACCTAACCCTAACACTACCCCTGGCTCGGGGTCCTGACACCTCACCTTGACCATTGACGTCATCCGTGCCTCACCATAAACCTGATCCACCATCTTGCGCACCCTGTCACATCAGACTCAGAAGCTAACTCTATCCGTAAAGAGAATGTTTCTGTATACCAGAGAGAACACAGAATTTTAACCCTGAAACTGATGCCTGGACCTGTATACAGAGTGTCAGCATCGGAGACACCCAGGGATCTCCCAACACGGCAACACAATTTCACAGTCACAGTCACATCAGAGCTAGACCTTAAGTCTTATACTTAACTTATTCTTTCTGTACTAAAGCCCGAACCAGTAATTCTAACCCTAGCCATGACTCTTGGACATGCCCCTTAATTGTAACCATTGGCATCACTCACGCTTCATCGTAATCCTTTACCTCAATCCCGCACTTGCCCTCCCATCAGAGAGAAACCTGAAGCCTTTCCATAACCCTATCCTTCCTGTACACCTTACAGAACAAAACTAAACTTACTCTAGCCCTTGGGACTATACCTGAACCGACACCGTCAGCTTCAACGTCTGTCATGCCGCACCATAAGCCTGAATCTCAAGGTCGCCATCACCCGCACGTCAGGGACAGATGCGAACTCTAAATGTTACTGCATAATCCTGTCAATCTTACTGAACACCTAATCCTAACCCTAGTGCCAAGCCCTGGACTAGATTTTTCACCCGCAGCAATGATGTCAACTACGACACATCTTAATTCGGAGCTTGAATCTCACACTCGCACTGACATCAGAAGAGAACCCTAATTCTTTCGGAAACCGTCTTTTCCGCACTGATTTTCTCTTACAGATAACCCTAAGCGTATCCCAGGCCCCTTTCACTGAACCGCCACCATCAGCATCGACGTCTGTCATTCCTCCCCATAATCCTGAAGCTCGTTCTGGACGCTGCCCTCATGTCAGAGTCGGATCAGTACTCTAACTGTCACTCAATCTGCAGCATACTCCTTACCTTACAACTAATGCTGACCCTATCCCTGGTACCGGGATCTGACACTTCACCTTCATCATTGTTGTGACCCTCACTTCACCTGAAACTTAAACTTATTCTTGCACCCACCCTCACATCAGAGGCGGATCCGAATTCTAACTGCAACCCTACTTCACCCGTACTCCTTATCAAACCCATAACCCTACCCTAGATCTGAACCTTGAATCAGATTATTCACCTTCATCGTTGCTACCCACTATGACACCCTTAATGGTGTGACTCGATCTCACACTCGCCCTCAATTTAGAATTGCACCCTAATTCTGTCCATAACCATATTATCTGCATAAACCTGCATAGACCTTTCCTTACAGAAAACTCTAACCCTAGAACAGGTTCCTTTACCTGCATGCTCACCACCAGCATTGATGTTACCGATGCCATACCTTAATGATGAAGTCCAAACTGGCCTTCACCCACACGTCAGAGTAGGATCCTCTATCTAAACATAACCACATCCACGGCATAAACTAAAACAATTCCCTATCCCTAACCCTAGCACATACCTGTGGCCTGACCATCCATAATCTCCATGGATGTGACCCTTGCCTCATTGTAAGCCTTCGACTGAATTGGACAGTTGCCCTAACCTTGCAGAAGGACCCTCAGTCTAAACGTACCAATACCCTGCCCCTACGGCTTTCCAAAATCCTAACCCTAACCCTAGCCCTGGCTCGTGGTCCTGACACCTCACCTTGACCATTGACGTCAACCATGCCTCACCGTAAACCTGATCCACCATCTTGCACTCCCTTTCTCATCAGAACTAGAAGCCAACTCTATCCATAAAGCCAATGTCTCTGCATACCAGAGAGAACAAAAAATTTTAACTCTAAAACTGGTGCCTGGACCTATACACAAAGCGTCATTATCACAAACACCCAGGGATCTCCTCAACACGGAAACGCAAATTCACACTCGCACTCACATCAGAGGTAGACCCTAACCCTAATAATTAACTTATCCTTTCTGCACAACAGCCCTAACCTCTATATTCAAAGCCTAGCCATGACTCTTGGACCTGCCCCTTCACCATAACCGTTGGTATCACCTGCGCTTCATCGTTATCCTAATCTTCAATCCCGAACTTGCCCTCCCATCGGAGAGAAACTCGAAATTTTTCCATAAACCTATCCTTCTTCTACACCTTACAGAGCACAATAAACTTACTCTAGCCCTCGGCATTTTACCTGATCCAAAACCAACAGCCTCAATGTCTGTCTTGCCGCACCATAAGCGTGAAGCTCAAGGTGGCCGTCGCCCTCACTTCAGGGTCAGATGCAAACTCTAAATGTTACTCCACATTCCTGTAAATCTTCCTGAACACTTAACCCTAACCCTAGCGCGAAGCCTTGGACTAGATTCTTCACCTACAACATTGATGTCAACTAAGACACATCTTAACTCCGAGCCTGAATTTCACATTCTCAATCACAACAGAAGAGAACCCTTATTCTTTCGGTAACCGTCTCTTCCGCAGAGATTTTCTCTCACAGATAGCCCTAACCCTCTCCCTGGACCCTTTCCCTGAAACGCTACCATCAGCATCGACGTCTGTCATTCGTTCCCACAACCCTGAAGCTCGTTCTGGCCACTGCCCTCTTGTCAGAGTCGATCAGAACGCTAAATGTCACTCAATTTTCCGCAGACTCCTTACGTTACAACTAATGCCAACCCTATCCCTGGTGCCAGGATCTGACACTTCACCTTCATCATTGATGTCACACTCACTTCACCTTAAACCTTAAACTTATTCTTGCACAGAACCTCACGTCAGAGGTTTATCCGAATTCTAACTGCAACCCTATCTCACCCGTACTCCTTATCGAACACATAACCCTATCCCTAGACCTGACCCTTGAACCAGAATCCTCACCTTCACCGTTGCTATCAACTATGACTCCCTTAATCCTCTGACTCGATCTCACACTCACACTCAATTCAGAATTTTTCGCAAATTCTGTCCATAACCATATTTTCTGCATAGACCTTTCCTTACAGAAAACCCTAACCCTAGCCCCGGATCCTTAACCTGAATGCTCACCGTCAGCATTGGTGTCACCGATGCCACATCTTGATGATGAAGTCCAAGCTGGCCTTCACCCACACGTCAGAGTAGGATGCTTAATCTAAACATAACCACATCCACCGCATAAACTTTAGACAATTGCCTAACCCTAACCCTAGCACATTCCTGTGACCTGAGCCTCCAAAATCATCATGGACGTCACCCTTGCCTCACTGCGACTCAATTGGACAGTTGCCCTAAACTTGGAGAAGGACCCTCAGTCTAAACGTACCAATTGCCTGCCCCTACAGCTTTCCAAAAACCTAACCCTAACACTACCCCTGGCTCGGGGTCCTGACACCTCACCTTGACCATTGACGTCATCCGTGCCTCACCATAATCCTGATCCACCATCTTGCGCACCCTGTCACATCAGACTCAGAAGCTAACTCTATCCGTATAGAGAATGTTTCTGTATACCCGAGAGAACACAGAATTTTAACCCTGAAACTGATGCCTGCACCTGTATACAGACTGTCAGCATCGGAGACACCCAGGGATCTCCCAACACGGAAACACAATTTCACAGTAACAGTCACATCAGAGCTAGACCTTAAGTCTTATAATTAACTTATTCTTTCTGTACTAGAGCCCGAACCAGTAATTCTAACCCTAGCCATGACTCTTGGACATGCCCCTTAATCGTAACCATTGGCATCACTCATGCTTCATCGTAATCCTTTACCTCAATCCCGCACTTGACCTCCCATCAGAGAGAAACCTGAAGCCTTTCCATAACCCTATCCTTCCTGTACACCTTACAGAACAAAACTAAACTTACTCTAGCCCTTGGAACTATACCTGAACCGACAGCATCAGCTTCAACTTCTGTCATGCCGCACCATAAGCCTGAATCTCAAGGTCGCCGTCACCCTCATGTCAGGGACAGATGCGAACTCTAAATGTAACTGCATAATCCTGTCAATCTTACTGAACACCTAACCCTAACCCTAGTGCCAAGCCCTGGACTAGATTTTTCACCCGCAGCAATGATGTCAACTACGACACATCTTAATTCGGAGCTTGAATCTCACACTCGCACTGACATCAGAAGAGAACCCTAATTCTTTCGGAAACCGTCTTTTCCGCACTGATTTTCTCTTACAGATAACCCTAAGCGTATCCCAGGCCCCTTTCACTGAACCGCCACCATCAGCATCGACGTCTGTCATTCCTCCCCATAATCCTGAAGCTCGTTCTGGACGCTGCCCTCATGTCAGAGTCGGATCAGTACTCTAACTGTCACTCAATCTGCAGCATACTACTTACCTTACAACTAATGCTGACCCTATCCCTGGTACCGGGATCTGACACTTCACCTTCAACATTGATGTCACACTCACTTCACCTATAAACCTTAAACTTATTCTTGCACAAAACCTCACATCAGAGGTGGATCCGAATTCTAACTGCAACCCTATCTCACCCGTACTCCTTATCGAACACATAACCCTAACCCTAGATCTGACCCTTGAACCAGAATCTTCACCTTCACCGTTGCTATCAACTATGACTACCTTAATCCTCTGACTCGATCTCACACTCACACTCAATTCAGAATTTTTCGCAAATTCTGTCCATAACCATATTTTCTGCATAGACCTTTCCTTACAGAAAACCCTAACCCTAGCCCCGGATCCTTAACCTGAATGCTCACCGTCAGCATTGGTGTCACCGATGCCACATCTTGATGATGAAGTCCACGCTGGCCTTCACCCACACGTCAGAGTAGGATGCTTAATCTAAACATAACCACATCCACCGCATAAACTTTAGACAATTCCCTAACCCTAACCCTAGCACATTCCTGTGACCTGAGCCTCCAAAATCATCATGGACGTCACCCTTGCCTCACTGCGACTCAATTGGACAGTTGCCCTAAACTTGGAGAAGGACCCTCAGTCTAAACGTACCAATTGCCTGCCCCTTCAGCTTTCCAAATACCTAACCCTAACACTACCCCTGGCTCGGGGTCCTGTCACCTCACCTTGACCATTGACGTCATCCGTGCCTCACCATAAACCTGATCCACCATCTTGCGCACCCTGTCACATCAGACTCAGAAGCTAACTCTATCCGTAAAGAGAATGTTTCTGTATACCAGAGAGAACACAGAATTTTAACCCTGAAACTGATGCCTGGACCTGTATACAGAGTGTCAGCATCGGAGACACCCAGGGATCTCCCAACACGGAAACACAATTTCACAGTCACAGTCACATCAGAGCTAGACCTTAAGTCTTATAATTAACTTATTCTTTCTGTACTAGAGCCCGAACCAGTAATTCTAACCCTAGCCATGACTCTTGGACATGCCCCTTAATCCTAACCATTGGCATCACTCACGCTTCATCGTAACCCTTTACCTCAATTCCGCACTTGCCCTCCCATCAGAGAGAAACCTGAAGCCTTTCCATAACCCTATCCTTCCTGTACACCTTACAGAACAAAACTAAACTTACTCTAGCCCTTGGGACTATACCTGAAGCGACACCGTCAGCTTCAACGTCTGTCATGCCGCACCATAAGCCTGAATCTCAAGGTCGCTGTCACCCTCACGTCAGGGACAGATGCGAACTCTAAATGTAACTGCATAATCCTGTCAATCGTACTGAACACCTAACCCTAACCCTAGTGCCGAGCCCTGGACTAGATTTTTCACCCGCAGCAATGATGTCAACTACGACACATCTTAATTCGGAGCTTGAATCTCACACTCGCACTGACATCAGAAGAGAACCCTAATTCTTTCGGAAACCGTCTTTTCCGCACTGATTTTCTCTTACAGATAACCCTAAGCGTATCCCAGGCCCCTTTCACTGAACCGCCACCATCAGCATCGACGTCTGTCATTCCTCCCCATAATCCTGAAGCTCGTTCTGGACGCTGCCCTCATGTCAGAGTCGGATCAGTACTCTAACTGTCACTCAATCTGCAGCATACTCCTTACCTTACAACTAATGCTGACCCTATCCCTGGTACCGGGATCTGACACTTCACCTTCATCATTGTTGTGACCCTCACTTCACCTTAAACTTAAACTTATTATTGCGCTCACCCTCACATCAGGGGCGGATCCGAATTCTAACTGCAACCCTACTTCACCCGTACTCCTTATCAAACCCATAAACCTACCCTAGATCTGAACCTTGAATCAGATTATTCACCTTCATCGTTGCTACCCACTATGACACCCTTAATGGTGTGACTCGATCTCACACTCGCCCTCAATTTAGAATTGCACCCTAATTCTGTCCATAACCATATTATCTGCATAAACCTGCATAGGCCTTTCCTTACAGAAAACTCTAACCCTAGAACAGGTTCCTTTACCTGCATGCTCACCACCAGCATTGATGTCACCGATGCCATACCTTAATGATGAAGTCCAAACTGGCCTTCACCCACACGTCAGAGTAGGATCCTCTATCTAAACATAACCACATCCACGGCATAAACTAAAACAATTCCCTATCCCTAACCCTAGCACATACCTGTGGCCTGACCATCCATAATCTCCATGGATGTGACCCTTGCCTCATTGTAAGCCTGCGACTGAATTGGACAGTTGCCCTAACCTTGCAGAAGGACCCTCAGTCTAAACGTACCAATACCCTGCCCCTACGGCTTTCCAAAATCCTAACCCTAACCCTAGCCCTGGCTCGTGGTCCTGACACCTCACCTTGACCATTGACGTCAACCATGCCTCACCATAAACCTGATCCACCATCTTGCACTCCCTTTCTCATCAGAACTAGAAGCCAACTCTATCCATAAAGCCAATGTCTCTGCATACCAGAGAGAACAAAAAATTTTAACTCTAAAACTGGTGCCTGGACCTATACACAAAGCGTCATTATCACAAACACCCAGGGATCTCCTCAACACGGAAACGCAAATTCACACTCGCACTCACATCAGAGGTAGACTCTAACCCTAATAATTAACTTATCCTTTCTGCACAACAGCCCTAACCTCTATATTCAAAGCCTAGCCATGACTCTTGGACCTGCCCCTTCACCATAACCGTTGGCATCACCTGCGCTTCATCGTAATCCTAATCTTCAATCCCGAACGTGCCCTCCCATCGGAGAGAAACTCGAAATTTTTCCATAAACCTATCCTTCTTCTACACCTTACAGAGCACAATAAACTTACTCTAGCCCTCGGCATTTTACCTGATCCAAAACCAACAGCCTCAATGTCTGTCTTGCCGCACCATAAGCCTGAAGCTCAAGGTGGCCCTCGCCCTCACTTCAGGGTCAGATGCAAACTCTAAATGTTACTCCACATTCCTGTAAATCTTACTGAACACCTAACCCTAACCCTAGCGCGAAGCCTTGGACTAGATTCTTCACCTACATCATTGATGTCAACTAAGACACATCTTAACTCGGAGCCTGAATTTCACATTCTCAATCACAACAGAAGAGAACCCTTATTCTCTCGGTAACCGTCTCTTCCGCAGAGATTTTCTCTTACAGATAGCCCTAACCCTCTCCCAGGACCCTTTCACTGAACCGCTACCATCAGCATCGACGTCTGTCATTCGTTCCCACAACCCTGAAGCTCGTTCTGGCCACTGCCCTCTTGTCAGAGTCGGATAAGAACGCTAAATGTCACTCAATTTTCCGCAGACTCCTTACCTTACAACTAATGCCAACCCTATCCCTGGTGCCAGGATCTGACACTTCACCTTCATCATTGATGTCACACTCACTTCACCTTAAACCTTAAACTTATTCTTGCACAAAACCTCACATCAGAGGTGGATCTGAATTCTAACTGCAACCCTATCTCACCCGTACTCCTTATCGAACACATAACCCTAACCCTAGATCTGACCCTTGAACCAGAATCTTCACCTTCACCGTTGCTATCAACTATGACTCCCTTAATCCTCTGACTCGATCTCACACTCACACTCAATTCAGAATTTTTCGCAAATTCTGTCCATAACCATATTTTCTGCATAGACCTTTCCTTACAGAAAACCCTAACCCTAGCCCCGGATCCTTAACCTGAATGCTCACCGTCAGCATTGGTGTCACCGATGCCACATCTTGATGATGAAGTCCAAGCTGGCCTTCACCCACACGTCAGAGTAGGATGCTTAATCTAAACATAACCACATCCACCGCATAAACTTTAGACAATTGCCTAACCCTATCCCTAGCACATTCCTGTGACCTGAGCCTCCAAAATCATCATGGACGTCACCCTTGCCTCACTGAGACTCAATTGGACAGTTGCCCTAAACTTGGAGAAGGACCCTCAGTCTAAACGTACCAATTGCCTGCCCCTACAGCTTTCCAAAAACCTAACCCTAACACTACCCCTGGCTCGGTGTCCTGACATCTCACCTTGACCATTGACGTCATCCGTGCCTCACCATAAACCTGATCCACCATCTTGCGCACCCTGTCACATCAGACTCAGAAGCTAACTCTATCCGTAAAGAGAATGTTTCTGTATACCAGAGAGAACAAAGAATTTTAACCCTGAAACTGATGCCTGGACCTGTATACAGAGTGTCAGCATCGGAGACACCCAGGGATCTCCCAACACGGAAACACAATTTCACAGTCACAGTCACATCAGAGCTAGACCTTAAGTCTTATAATTAACTTATTCTTTCTCTACTAGAGCCCGAACCAGTAATTCTAACCCTACCCATGACTCTTGGACATGCCCCTTAATCGTAACCATTGGCATCACTCACGCTTCATCGTAATCCTTTACCTCAATCCCGCACTTGCCCTCCCATCAGAGAGAAACCTGAAGCCTTTCCATAACCCTATCCTTCCTGTACACCTTACAGAACAAAACTAAACTTACTCTAGCCCTTGGGACTATACCTGAACCGACACCGTCAGCTTCAACGTCTGTCATGCCGCACCATAAGCCTGAATCTCAAGGTCGCCGTCACCCTCACGTCAGGGACAGATGCGAACTCTAAATGTAACTGCATAATCCTGTCAATCTTACTGAACACCTAACCCTAACCATAGTGCCACGCCCTGGACTAGATTTTTCACCCGCAGCAATGATGTCAACTACGACACATCTTAATTCTGAGCTTGAATCTCACACTCGCACTGACATCAGAAGAGAACCCTAATTCTTTCGGAAACCGTCTTTTCCGCACTGATTTTCTCTTACAGATAACCCTAAGCGTATCCCAGGCCCCTTTCACTGAACCGCCACCATCAGCATCGACGTCTGACATTCCTCCCCATAATCCTGAAGCTCGTTCTGGACGCTGCCCTCATGTCAGAGTCGGATCAGTACTCTAACTGTCACTCAATCTGCAGCATACTCCTTACCTTACAACTAATGCTGACCCTATCCCTGGTACCGGGATCTGACACTTCACCTTCATCATTGTTGTGACCCTCACTTCACCTGAAACTTAAACTTATTCTTGCACTCACCCTCACATCAGAGGCGGATCCGAATTCTAACTGCAACCCTACTTCACCCGTACTCCTTATCAAACCCATAACCCTACCCTAGATCTGAACCTTGAATCAGATTATTCACCTTCATCGTTGCTACCCACTATGACACCCTTAATGGTGTGACTCGATCTCACACTCGCCCTCAATTTAGAATTGCACCCTAATTCTGTCCATAACCATATTATCTGCATAAACCTGCATAGGCCTTTCCTTACAGAAAACTCTAACCCTAGAACAGGTTCCTTTACCTGCATGCTCACCACCAGCATTGATGTCACCGATGCCATACCTTAATGATGAAGTCCAAACTGGCCTTCACCCACACGTCAGAGTAGGATCCTCTATCTAAACATAACCACATCCACGGCATAAACTAAAACAATTCCCTATCCCTAACCCTAGCACATACCTGTGGCCTGACCATCCATAATCTCCATGGATGTGACCCTTGCCTCATTGTAAGCCTGCGACTGAATTGGACAGTTGCCCTAACCTTGCAGAAGGACCATCAGTCTAAACGTACCAATACCCTGCCCCTACGTCTTTCCAAAATCCTAACCCTAACCCTAGCCCTGGCTTGTGGTCCTGACACCTCACCTTGACCATTGACGTCAACCATGCCTCACCATAAACCTGATCCACCATCTTGCACTCCCTTTCTCATCAGAACTAGAAGCCAACTCTATCCATAAAGCCAATGTCTCTGCATACCAGAGAGAACAAAAAATTTTAACTCTAAAACTGGTGCCTGGACCTATACACAAAGCGTCATTATCACAAACAAACAGGGATCTCCTCAACACGGAAACGCAAATTCACACTCGTACTCACATCAGAGGTAGACCCTAACCCTAATAATTAACTTATCCTTTCTGCACAACAGCCCTAACCTCTATATTCAAAGCCTAGCCATGACTCTTGGACCTGCCCCTTCACCATAACCGTTGGCATCACCTGCGCTTCATCGTAATCCTAATCTTCAATCCCGAACGTGCCCTCCCATCGGAGAGAAACTCGAAATTTTTCCATAAACCTATCCTTCTTCTACACCTTACAGAGCACAATAAACTTACTCTAGCCCTCGGCATTTTACCTGATCCAAAACCAACATCCTCAATGTGTGTCTTGCCGCACCATAAGCCTGAAGCTCAAGGTGGCCCTCGCCCTCACTTCAGGGTCAGATGCAAACTCTAAATGTTACTCCACATTCCTGTAAATCTTCCTGAACACCTAACCCTAACCCTAGCGCGAAGCCTTGGACTAGATTCTTCACCTACAACATTGATGTCAACTAAGACACATCTTAACTCGGAGCCTGAATTTCACATTCTCAATCACAACAGAAGAGAACCCTTATTCTCTCGGTAACTGTCTCTTCCGCAGAGATTTTCTCTCACAGATAGCCCTAACCCTCTCACAGGACCCTTTCACTGAACCGCTACCATCAGCATCGACGTCTGCCATTCGTGCCCACAACCCTGAAGCTCGTTCTGGCCACTGCCCTCTTGTCAGAGTCGGATCAGAACGCTAAATGTCACTCAATTTTCCGCAGACTCCTTACCTTACAACTAATGCCAACCCTATCCCTGGTGCCAGGATCTGACACTTCACCTTCATCATTGATGTCACACTCACTTCATCTTAAACCTTAAACTTATTCTTGCACAAAACCTCACATCAGAGGTGGATCCGAATTCTAACGGCAACCCTATCTCACCCGTACTCCCTATCGAACACATAACCCTAACCCTAGATCTGACCCTTGAACCAGAATCTTCACCTTCACCGTTGCTATCAACTATGACTCCCTTAATCCTCTGACTCGACCTCACACTCACACTCAATTCAGAATTTTTCGCAAATTCTGTCCATAACCATATTTTCTGCATAGACCTTTCCTTACAGAAAACCCTAACCCTAGCCCCGGATCCTTAACCTGAATGCTCACCGTCAGCATTGGTGTCACCGATGCCACATCTTGATGATGAAGTCCAAGCTGGCCTTCACCCACACGTCAGAGTAGGATGCTTAATCTAAACATAACCACATCCACCGCATAAACTTTAGACAATTGCCTAACCCTAACCCTAGCACATTCCTGTGACCTGAGCCTCCAAAATCATCATGGACGTCACCCTTGCCTCACTGCGACTCAATTGGACAGTTGCCCTAAATTTGGAGAAGGACCCTCAGTCTAAACGTACCAATTGCCTGCCCCTACAGCTTTCCGAAAACCTAACCCTAACACTAAACCTGGCTCGGGGTCCTGACACCTCACCTTGACCATTGACGTCATCCGTGCCTCACCATAAACCTGATCCACCATCTTGCACACCCTGTCACATCAGACTCAGAAGCTAACTCTATCCGTAAAGAGAATGTTTCTGTATACCAGAGAGAACACAGAATTTTAACCCTGAAACTGATGCCTGGACTTGTATACAGAGTGTCAGCATCGGAGACACCCAGGGATCTCCCAACACGGCAACACAATTTCACAGTCACAGTCACATCAGAGCTAGACCTTAAGTCTTATAATTAACTTATTCTTTCTGTACTAGAGCCCGAACCAGTAATTCTAACCCAAGCCATGACTCTTGGACATGCCCCTTAATCGTAACCATTGGCATCACTCACGCTTCATCGTAATCCTTTACCTCAATCCCGCACTTGCCCTCCCATCAGAGAGAAACCTGAAGCCTTTCCATAACCCTATCCTTCCTGTACACCTTACAGAACAAAACTAAACTTACTCTAGCCCTTGGGACTATACCTGAACCGACACCGTCAGCTTCAACGTCTGTCATGCCGCACCATAAGCCTGAATCTCAAGGTCGCCGTCACCCGCACGTCAGGGACAGATGCGAACTCTAAATGTAACTGCATAATCCTGTCAATCTTACTGAACACCTAACCCTAACCCTAGTGCCAAGCCCTGGACTAGATTTTTCACCCGCAGCAATGATGTCAACTACGACACATCTTAATTCGGAGCTTGAATCTCACACTCGCACTGACATCAGAAGAGAACCCTAGTTCTTTCGGAAACCGTCTTTTCCGCACTGATTTTCTCTTACAGATAACCCTAAGCGTATCCCAGGCCCCTTTCACTGAACCGCCACCATCAGCATCGACGTCTGTCATTCCTCCCCATAATCCTGAAGCTCATTCTGGACGCTGCCCTCATGTCAGAGTCGGATCAGTACTCTAACTGTCACTCAATCTGCAGCATACTCCTTACCTTACAACTAATGCTGACCCTATCCCTGGTACCGGGATCTGACACTTCACCTTCATCATTGTTGTGACCCTCACTTCACCTGAAACTTAAACTTATTCTTGCACTCACCCTCACATCAGAGGCGGATCCGAATTCTAACTGCAACCCTACTTCACCCGTACTCCTTATCAAACCCATAACCCTACCCTAGATCTGAACCTTGAATCAGATTATTCACCTTCATCGTTGCTACCCACTATGACACCCTTAATGGTGTGACTCGATCTCACACTCGCCCTCAATTTAGAATTGCACCCTAATTCTGTCCATAACCATATTATCTGCATAAACCTGCATAGACCTTTCCTTACAGAAAACTCTAACCCTAGAACAGGTTCCTTTACCTGCATGCTCACCACCAGCATTGATGTCACCGATGCCATACCTTAATGATGAAGTCCAAACTGGCCTTCACCCACACGTCAGAGTAGGATCCTCTATCTAAACATAACCACATCCACGGCATAAACTAAAACAATTCCCTATCCCTAACCCTAGCACATACCTGTGGCCTGACCATCCATAATCTCCATGGATGTGACCCTTGCCTCATTGTAAGCCTGCGACTGAATTGGACAGTTGCCCTAACCTTGCAGAAGGACCCTCAGTCTAAACGTACCAATACCCTGCCCCTACGGCTTTCCAAAATCCTAACCCTAACCCTAGCCCTGGCTCGTGGTCCTGACACCTCACCTTGACCATTGACGTCAACCATGCCTCACCATAAACCTGATCCACCATCTTGCACTCCCTTTCTCATCAGAACTAGAAGCCAACTCTATCCATAAAGCCAATGTCTCTGCATACCAGAGAGAACAAAAAATTTTAACTCTAAAACTGGTGCCTGGACCTATACACAAAGCGTCATTATCACAAACAAACAGGGATCTCCTCAACACGGAAACACAAATTCACACTCGCACTCACATCAGAGGTAGACCCTAACCCTAATAATTAACTTATCCTTTCTGCACAACAGCCCTAACCTCTATATTCAAAGCCTAGCCATGACTCTTGGACCTGCCCCTTCACCATAACTGTTGGCATCACCTGCGCTTCATCGTAATCCTAATCTTCAATACCGAACGTGCCCTCCCATCGGAGAGAAACTCGAAATTTTTCCATAAAACTATCCTTCTTCTACACCTTACAGAGCACAATAAACTTACTCTAGCCCTCGGCATTTTACTTGATCCAAAACCAACATCCTCAATGTGTGTCTTGCCGCACCATAAGCCTGAAGCTCAAGGTGGCCCTCGCCCTCACTTCAGGGTCAGATGCAAACTCTAAATGTTACTCCACATTCCTGTAAATCTTACTGAACACCTAACCCTAACCCTAGCGCGAAGCCTTGGACTAGATTCTTCACCTACAACATTGATGTCAACTAAGACACATCTTAACTCGGAGCCTGAATTTCACATTCTCAATCACAACAGAAGAGAACCCTTATTCTCTCGGTAACTGTCTCTTCCGCAGAGATTTTCTCTCACAGATAGCCCTAACCCTCTCACAGGACCCTTTCACTGAACCGCTACCATCAGCATCGACGTCTGCCATTCGTGCCCACAACCCTGAAGCTCGTTCTGGCCACTGCCCTCTTGTCAGAGTCGGATCAGAACGCTAAATGTCACTCAATTTTCCGCAGACTCCTTACCTTACAACTAATGCCAACCCTATCCCTGGTGCCAGGATCTGACACTTCACCTTCATCATTGATGTCACACTCACTTCATCTTAAACCTTAAACTTATTCTTGCACAAAACCTCACATCAGAGATAGATCCGAATTCTAACGGCAACCCTATCTCACCCGTACTCCCTATCGAACACATAACCCTAACCCTAGATCTGACCCTTGAACCAGAATCTTCACCTTCACCGTTGCTATCAACTATGACTCCCTAAATCCTCTGACTCGACCTCACACTCACACTCAATTCAGAATTTTTCGCAAATTCTGTCCATAACCATATTTTCTGCATAGACCTTTCCTTACAGAAAACCCTAACCCTAGCCCCGGATCCTTAACCTGAATGCTCACCGTCAGCATTGGTGTCACCGATGCCACATCTTGATGATGAAGTCCAAGCTGGCCTTCACCCACACGTCAGAGTAGGATGCTTAATCTAAACATAACCACATCCACCGCATAAACTTTAGACAATTGCCTAACCCTAACCCTAGCACATTCCTGTGACCTGAGCCTCCAAAATCATCATGGACGTCACCCTTGCCTCACTGCGACTCAATTGGACAGTTGCCCTAAACTTGGAGAAGGACCCTCAGTCTAAACGTACCAATTGCCTGCCCCTACAGCTTTCCGAAAACCTAACCCTAACACTAAACCTGGCTCGGGGTCCTGACACCTCACCTTGACCATTGACGTCATCCGTGCCTCACCATAAACCTGATCCACCATCTTGCACACCCTGTCACATCAGACTCAGAAGCTAACTCTATCCGTAAAGAGAATGTTTCTGTATACCAGAGAGAACACAGAATTTTAACCCTGAAACTGATGCCTGGACTTGTATACAGAGTGTCAGCATCGGAGACACCCAGGGATCTCCCAACACGGCAACACAATTTCACAGTCACAGTCACATCAGAGCTAGACCTTAAGTCTTATAATTAACTTATTCTTTCTGTACTAGAGCCCGAACCAGTAATTCTAACCCAAGCCATGACTCTTGGACATGCCCCTTAATCGTAACCATTGGCATCACTCACGCTTCATCGTAATCCTTTACCTCAATCACGCACTTGCCCTCCCATCAGAGAGAAACCTGAAGCCTTTCCATAACCCTATCCTTCCTGTACAGCTTACAGAACAAAACTAAACTTACTCTAGCCCTTGGGACTATACCTGAACCGACACCGTCAGCTTCAACGTCTGTCATGCCGCACCATAAGCCTGAATCTCAAGGTCGCCGTCACCCGCACGTCAGGGACAGATGCGAACTCTAAATGTAACTGCATAATCCTGTCAATCTTACTGAACACCTAACCCTAACCCTAGTGCCAAGCCCTGGACTAGATTTTTCACCCGCAGCAATGATGTCAACTACGACACATCTTAATTCGGAGCTTGAATCTCACACTCGCACTGACATCAGAAGAGAACCCTAGTTCTTTCGGAAACCGTCTTTTCCGCACTGATTTTCTCTTACAGATAACCCTAAGCGTATCCCATGCCCCTTTCACTGAACCGCCACCATCAGCATCGACGTCTGTCATTCCTCCCCATAATCCTGAAGCTCATTCTGGACGCTGCCCTCATGTCAGAGTCGGATCAGTACTCTAACTGTCACTCAATCTGCAGCATACTCCTTACCTTACAACTAATGCTGACCCTATCCCTGGTACCGGGATCTGACACTTCACCTTCATCATTGTTGTGACCCTCACTTCACCTGAATCTTAAACTTATTCTTGCACTCACCCTCACATCAGAGGCGGATCCGAATTCTAACTGCAACCCTACTTCACCCGTACTCCTTATCAAACCCATAACCCTACCCTAGATCTGAACCTTGAATCAGATTATTCACCTTCATCGTTGCTACCCACTATGACACCCTTAATGGTGTGACTCGATCTCACACTCGCCCTCAATTTAGAATTGCACCCTAATTCTGTCCATAACCATATTATCTGCATAAACCTGCATAGACCTTTCCTTACAGAAAACTCTAACCCTAGAACAGGTTCCTTTACCTGCATGCTCACCACCAGCATTGATGTCACCGATGCCATACCTTAATGATGAAGTCCAAACTGGCCTTCACCCACACGTCAGAGTAGGATCCTCTATCTAAACATAACCACATCCACGGCATAAACTAAAACAATTCCCTATCCCTAACCCTAGCACATACCTGTGGCCTGACCATCCATAATCTCCATGGATGTGACCCTTGCCTCATTGTAAGCCTGCGACTGAATTGGACAGTTGCCCTAACCTTGCAGAAGGACCCTCAGTCTAAACGTACCAATACCCTGCCCCTACGGCTTTCCAAAATCCTAACCCTAACCCTAGCCCTGGCTCGTGGTCCTGACACCTCACCTTGACCATTGACGTCAACCATGCCTCACCATAAACCTGATCCACCATCTTGCACTCCCTTTCTCATCAGAACTAGAAGCCAACTCTATCCATAAAGCCAATGTCAATGCATACCAGAGAGAACAAAAAATTTTAACTCTAAAACTGGTGCCTGGACCTATACACAAAGCGTCATTATCACAAACACCCAGGGATCTCCTCAACACGGAAACGCAAATTCACACTCGCACTCACATCAGAGGTAGCCCCTAACCCTAATAATTAACTTATCCTTTCTGCACAACAGCCCTAACCTCTATATTCAAAGCCTAGCCATGACTCTTGGACCTGCCCCTTCACCATAACCGTTGGCATCACCTGCGCTTCATCGTAATCCTAATCTTCAATCCCGAACGTGCCCTCCCATCGGAGAGAAACTCGAAATTTTTCCATAAACCTATCCTTCTTCTACACCTTACAGAGCACAATAAACTTACTCTAGCCCTCGGCATTTTACCTGATCCAAAACCAACAGCCTCAATGTCTGTCTTGCCGCACCATAAGCCTGAAGCTCAAGGTGGCCCTCGCCCTCACTTCAGGGTCAGATGCAAACTCTAAATGTTACTCCACATTCCTGTAAATCTTACTGAACACCTAACCCTAACCCTAGCGCGAAGCCTTGGACTAGATTCTTCACCTACAACATTGATGTCAACTAAGACACATCTTAACTCGGAGCCTGAATTTCACATTCTCAATCACAACAGAAGAGAACCCTTATTCTCTCGGTAACCGTCTCTTCCGCAGAGATTTTCTCTCACAGATAGCCCTAACCCTCTCCCAGGACCCTTTCACTGAACCGCTACCATCAGCATCGACGTCTGCCATTCTTGTCCACAACCCTGACGCTCGTTCTGGCCACTGCCCTCTTGTCAGAGTCGGATCAGAACGCTAAATGTCACTCAATTTTCCGCAGACTCCTTACCTTACAACTAATGCCAACCCTATCCCTGGTGCCAGGATCTGACACTTCACCTTCATCATTGATGTCACACTCACTTCACCTTAAACCTTAAACTTATTCTTGCACAAAACCTCACATCAGAGGTGGATCCGAATTCTAACGGCAACCCTATCTCACCCGTACTCCTTATCGAACACATAACCCTAACCCTAGATCTGACCCTTGAACCAGAAACTTCACCTTCACCGTTGCTATCAACTATGACTCCCTTAATCCTCTGACTCGACCTCACACTCACACTCAATTCAGAATTTTTCGCAAATTCTGTCCATAACCATATTTTCTGCATAGACCTTTCCTTACAGAAAACCCTAACCCTAGCCCCGGATCCTTCACCTGAATGCTCACCGTCAGCATCGGTGTCACCGATGCCACATCTTGATGATGAAGTCCAAGCTGGCCTTCACCCACACGTCAGAGTAGGATGCTTAATCTAAACATAACCACATCCACCGCATAAACTTTAGACAATTGCCTAACCCTAACCCTAGCACATTCCTGTGACCTGAGCCTCCAAAATCATCATGGACGTCACCCTTGCCTCACTGCGACTCAGTTGGACAGTTGCCCTAAACTTGGAGAAGGACCCTCAGTCTAAACGTACCAATTGCCTGCCCCTACAGCTTTCCAAAAACCTAACCCTAACACTACCCCTGGCTCGGGGTCCTGACACCTCACCTTGACCATTGACGTCATCCATGCCTCACCATAAACCTGATCCACCATCTTGCACACCCTGTCACATCAGACTCAGAAGCTAACTCTATCCGTAAAGAGAATGTTTCTGTATACCAGAGAGAACACAGAATTTTAACCCTGAAACTGATGCCTGGACCTGTATACAGAGTGTCAGCATCGGAGACACCCAGGGATCTCCCAACACGGAAACACAATTTCACAGTCACAGTCACATCAGACCTAGACCTTAAGTCTTATACTTAACTTATTCTTTCTGTACTAGAGCCCGAACCAGTAATTCTAACCCTAGCCATGACTCTTGGACATGCCCCTTAATCGTAACCATTGGCATCACTCACGCTTCATCGTAATCCTTTACCTCAATCCCGCACTTGCCCTCCCATCAGAGAGAAACCTGAAGCCTTTCCATAACCCTATCCTTCCTGTACACCTTACAGAACAAAACTAAACTTACTCTAGCCCTTGGAACTATACCTGAACCGACACCATCAGCTTCAACGTCTGTCATGCCGCACCATAAGCCTGAATCTCAAGGTCGCCGTCACCCGCACGTCAGGGACAGATGCGAACTCTAAATGTAACTGCATAATCCTGTCAATCTTACTGAACACCTAACCCTAACCCTAGTGCCAAGCCCTGGACTAGATTTTTCACCCGCAGCAATGATGTCAACTACGACACATCTTAATTCGGAGCTTGAATCTCACACTCGCACTGACATCAGAAGAGAACCCTAATTCTTTCGGAAACCGTCTTTTCCGCACTGATTTTCTCTTACAGATAACCCTAAGCGTATCCCAGGCCCCTTTCACTGAACCGCCACCATCAGCATCGACGTCTGTCATTCCTCCCCATAATCCTGAAGCTCGTTCTGGACGCTGCCCTCATGTCAGAGTCGGATCAGTACTCTAACTGTCACTCAATCTGCAGCATACTCATTACCTTACAACTAATGCTGACCCTATCCCTGGTACCGGGATCTGACACTTCACCTTCATCATTGTTGTGACCCTCACTTCACCTGAAACTTAAACTTATTCTTGCACTCACCCTCACATCAGAGGCGGATCCGAATTCTAACTGCAACCCTACTTCACCCGTACTCCTTATCAAACCCATAACCCTACCCTAGATCTGAACCTTGAATCAGATTATTCACCTTCATCGTTGCTACCCACTATGACACCCTTAATGGTGTGACTCGATCTCACACTCGCCCTCAATTTAGAATTGCACCCTAATTCTGTCCATAACCATATTATCTGCATAAACCTGCATAGACCTTTCCTTACAGAAAACTCTAACCCTGGAACAGGTTCCTTTACCTGCATGCTCACCACCAGCATTGATGTCACCGATGCCATACCTTAATGATGAAGTCCAAACTGGCCTTCACCCACACGTCAGAGTAGGATCCTCTATCTAAACATAACCACATCCACGGCATAAACTAAAACAATTCCCTATCCCTAACCCTAGCACATACCTGTGGCCTGACCATCCATAATCTCCATGGATGTGACCCTTGCCTCATTGTAAGCCTGCGACTGAATTGGACAGTTGCCCTAACCTTGCAGAAGGACCCTCAGTCTAAACGTACCAATACCCTGCCCCTACGGCTTTCCAGAATCCTAACCCTAACCCTAGCCCTGGCTCGTGGTCCTGACACCTCACCTTGACCATTGACGTCAACCATGCCTCACCATAAACCTGATCCACCATCTTGCACTCCCTTTCTCATCAGAACTAGAAGCCAACTCTATCCATAAAGCCACTGTCTCTGCATACCAGAGAGAACAAAAAATTTTAACTCTAAAACTGGTGCCTGGACCTATACACAAAGCGTCATTATCACAAACACCCAGGGATCTCCTCAACACGGAAACGCAAATTCACACTCGCACTCACATCAGAGGTAGACCCTAACCCTAATAATTAACTTATCCTTTCTGCACAACAGCCCTAACCTCTATATTCAAAGCCTAGCCATGACTCTTGGACCTGCCCCTTCACCATAACCATTGGCATCACCTGCGCTTCATCGTAATCCTAATCTTCAATCCCGAACGTGCCCTCCCATCGGAGAGAAACTCGAAATTTTTCCATAAACCTATCCTTCTTCTACACCTTACAGAACACAATAAACTTACTCTAGCCCTCGGCATTTTACCTGATCCAAAACCAACAGCCTCAATGTCTGTCTTGCCGCACCATAAGCCTGAAGCTCAAGGTGGCCCTCGCCCTCACTTCAGGGTCAGATGCAAACTCTAAATGTTACTCCACATTCCTGTAAATCTTACTGAACACCTAACCCTAACCCTAGCGCGAAGCCTTGGACTAGATTCTTCACCTACAACATTGATGTCAACTAAGACACATCTTAACTCGGAGCCTGAATTTCACATTCTCAATCACAACAGAAGAGAACCCTTATTCTCTCGGTAACCGTCTCTTCCGCAGAGATTTTCTCTTACAGATAGCCCTAACCCTCTCCCAGGACCCTTTCACTGAACCGCTACCATCAGCATCGACGTCTGTCATTCGTTCCCACAACCCTGAAGCTCGTTCTGGCCACTGCCCTCTTGTCAGAGTCGGATCAGAACGCTAAATGTCACTCAATTTTCCGCAGAATCCTTACCTTACAACTAATGCCAACCCTATCCCTGGTGCCAGGATCTGACACTTCACCTTCATCATTGATGTCACACTCACTTCACCTTAAACCTTAAACTTATTCTTGCACAAAACCTCACATCAGAGGTGGATCCGAATTCTAACTGCAACCCTATCTCACCCGTACTCCTTATCGAACACATAACCCTAACCCTAGATCTGACCCTTGAACCAGAATCTTCACCTTCACCGTTGCTATCAACTATGACTCCCTTAATCCTCTGACTCGATCTCACACTCACACTCAATTCAGAATTTTTCGCAAATTCTGTCCATAACCATATTTTCTGCATAGACCTTTCCTTACAGAAAACCCTAACCCTAGCCCCGGATCCTTAACCTGAATGCTCACCGTCAGCATCGGTGTCACCGATGCCACATCTTGATGATGAAGTCCAAGCTGGCCTTCACCCACACGTCAGAGTAGGATGCTTAATCTAAACATAACCACATCCACCGCATAAACTTTAGACAATTGCCTAACCCTAACCCTAGCACATTCCTGTGACCTGAGCCTCCAAAATCTTCATGGACGTCACCCTTGCCTCACTGCGACTCAGTTGGACAGTTGCCCTAAACTTGGAGAAGGACCCTCAGTCTAAACGTACCAATTGCCTGCCCCTACAGCTTTCCAAAAACCTAACCCTAACACTACCCCTGGCTCGGGCTCCTGAGACCTCACCTTGACCATTGACGTCATCCATGCCTCACCATAAACCTGATCCACCATCTTGCGCACCCTGTCACATCAGACTCAGAAGCTAACTCTATCCGTAAAGAGAATGTTTCTGTATACCAGAGAGAACACAGAATTTTAACCCTGAAACTGATGCCTGGACCTGTATACAGAGTGTCAGCATCGGAGACACCCAGGGATCTCCCAACACGGAAACACAATTTCACAGTCACAGTCACATCAGACCTAGACCTTAAGTCTTATACTTAACTTATTCTTTCTGTACTAGAGCCCGAACCAGTAATTCTAACCCTAGCCATGACTCTTGGACATGCCCCTTAATCGTAACCATTGGCATCACTCACGCTTCATCGTAATCCTTTACCTCAATCCCGCACTTGCCCTCCCATCAGAGAGAAACCTGAAGCCTTTCCATAACCCTATCCTTCCTGTACACCTTACAGAACAAAACTAAACTTACTCTAGCCCTTGGAACTATACCTGAACCGACACCATCAGCTTCAACGTCTGTCATGCCGCACCATAAGCCTGAATCTCAAGGTCGCCGTCACCCGCACGTCAGGGACAGATGCGAACTCTAAATGTAACTGCATAATCCTGTCAATCTTACTGAACACCGAACCCTAACCCTAGTGACAAGCCCTGGACTAGATTTTTCACCCGCAGCAATGATGTCAACTACGACACATCTTAATTCGGAGCTTGAATCTCACACTCGCACTGACATCAGAAGAGAACCCTAATTCTTTCGGAAACCGTCTTTTCCGCAGTGATTTTCTCTTACAGATAACCCTAAGCGTATCCCAGGCCCCTTTCACTGAACCACCACCATCAGCATCGACGTCTGTCATTCCTCCCCATAATCCTGAAGCTCGTTCTGGACGCTGCCCTCATGTCAGAGTCGGATCAGTACTCTAACTGTCACTCAATCTGCAGCATACTCCTTACCTTACAACTAATGCTGACCCTATCCCTGGTACCGGGATCTGACACTTCACCTTCATCATTGTTGTGACCCTCACTTCACCTGAAACTTAAACTTATTCTTGCACTCACCCTCACATCAGAGGCGGATCCGAATTCTAACTGCAACCCTACTTCACCCGTACTCCTTATCAAACCCATAACCCTACCCTAGATCTGAACCTTGAATCAGATTATTCACCTTCATCGTTGCTACCCACTATGACACCCTTAATGGTGTGACTCGATCTCACACTCGCCCTCAATTTAGAATTGCACCCTAATTCTGTCCATAACCATATTATCTGCATAAACCTGCATAGACCTTTCCTTACAGAAAACTCTAACCCTAGAACACGTTCCTTTACCTGCATGCTCACCACCAGCATTGATGTCACCGATGCCATAACTTAATGATGAAGTCCAAACTGGCCTTCACCCACACGTCAGAGTAGGATCCTCTATCTAAACATAACCACATCCACGGCATAAACTAAAACAATTCCCTATCCCTAACCCTAGCACATACCTGTGGCCTGACCATCCATAATCTCCATGGATGTGACCCTTGCCTCATTGTAAGCCTGCGACTGAATTGGACAGTTGCCCTAACCTTGCAGAAGGACCCTCAGTCTAAACGTACCAACACCCTGCCCCTACGGCTTTCCAAAATCCTAACCCTATCCCTAGCCCTGGCTCGTGGTCCTGACACCTCGCCTTGACCATTGACGTCAACCATGCCTCACCATAAACCTGATCCACCATCTTGCACTCCCTTTCTCATCAGAACTAGAAGCCAACTCTATCCATAAAGCCACTGTCTCTGCATACCAGAGAGAACAAAAAATTTTAACTCTAAAACTGGTGCCTGGACCTATACACAAAGCGTCATTATCACAAACACCCAGGGATCTCCTCAACACGGAAACGCAAATTCACACTCGCACTCACATCAGAGGTAGACCCTAACCCTAATAATTAACTTATCCTTTCTGCACAACAGCCCTAACCTCTATATTCAAAGCCTAGCCATGACTCTTGGACCTGCCCCTTCACCATAACCATTGGCATCACCTGCGCTTCATCGTATTCCTAATCTTCAATCCCGAACGTGCCCTCCCATCGGAGAGAAACTCGAAATTTTTCAATAAACCTATCCTTCTTCTACACCTTACAGAACACAATAAACTTACTCTACCCTCGGCATTTTACCTGATCCAAAACCAACAGCCTCAATGTCTGTCTTGCCGCACCATAAGCCTGAAGCTCAAGGTGGCCCTCGCCCTCACTTCAGGGTCAGATGCAAACTCTAAATGTTACTCCACATTCCTGTAAATCTTACTGAACACCTAACCCTAACCCTAGCGCAAAGCCTTGGACTAGATTCTTCACCTACAACATTGATGTCAACTAAGACACATCTTAACTCGGAGCCTGAATTTCACATTCTCAATCACAACAGAAGAGAACCCTTATTCTCTCGTAACCGTCTCTTCGGCAGAGATTTTCTCTTACAGATAGCCCTAACCCTCTCCCAGGACCCTTTCACTGAACCGCTACCATCAGCATCGACGTCTGTCATTCGTTCCCACAACCCTGAAGCTCGTTCTGGCCACTGCCCTCTTGTCAGAGTCGGATCAGAACGCTAAATGTCACTCAATTTTCCGCAGACTCCTTACCTTACAACTAATGCCAACCCTATCCCTGGTGCCAGGATCTGACACTTCACCTTCATCATTGATGTCACACTCACTTCGTCTTAAACCTTAAACTTATTCTTGCACAAAACCTCACATCAGAGGTGGATCCGAATTCTAACTGCAACCCTATCTCACCCGTACTCCTTATCGAACACATAACCCTAACCCTAGATCTGACCCTTGAACCAGAATCTTCACCTTCACCGTTGCTATCAACTATGACTCCCTTAATCCTCTGACTCGATCTCACACTCACACTCAATTCAGAATTTTTCGCAAATTCTGTCCATAACCATATTTTCTGCATAGACCTTTCCTTACAGAAAACCCTAACCCTAGCCCCGGATCCTTAACCTTAATGCTCACCGTCAGCATCGGTGTCACCGATGCCACATCTTGATGATGAAGTCAAAGCTGGCCTTCACCCACACGTCAGAGTAGGATGCTTAATCTAAACATAACCACATCCACCGCAGAAACTTTAGACAATTGCCTAACCCTAACCCTAGCACATTCCTGTGACCTGAGCCTCCAAAATCATCATGGACGTCACCCTTGCCTCACTGCGACTCAGTTGGACAGTTGCCCTAAACTTGGAGAAGGACCCTCAGTCTAAACGTACCAATTGCCTGCCCCTACAGCTTTCCAAAAACCTAACCCTAACACTACCCCTGGCTCGGGCTCCTGAGACCTCACCTTGACCATTGACGTCATCCATGCCTCACCATAAACCTGATCCACCATCTTGCGCACCCTGTCACATCAGACTCAGAAGCTAACTCTATCCGTAAAGAGAATGTTTCTGTATACCAGAGAGAACACAGAATTTTAACCCTGAAACTGATGCCTGGACCTGTAGACAGAGTGTCAGCATCGGAGACACCCAGGGATCTCCCGACACGGAAACACAATTTCACAGTCACAGTCACATCAGAGCTAGACCTTAAGTCTTATACTTAACTTATTCTTTCTGTACTAGAGCCCGAACCAGTAATTCTAACCCTAGCCATGACTCTTGCACATGCCCCTTAATCGTAACCATTGGCATCACTCACGCTTCATCGTAATCCTTTACCTCAATCCCGCACTTGCCCTCCCATCAGAGAGAAACCTGAAGCCTTTCCATAACCCTATCCTTCCTGTACACCTTACAGAACAAAACTAAACTTACTCTAGTCCTTGGAACTATACCTGAACCGACACCATCAGCTTCAACGTCTGTCATGCCGCACCATAAGCCTGAATCTCAAGGTCGCCGTCACCCGCACGTCAGGGACAGATGCGAACTCTAAATGTAACTGCATAATCCTGTCAATCTTACTGAACACCTAACCCTAACCCTAGTGCCAAGCCCTGGACTAGATTTTTCACCCGCAGCAATGATGTCAACTACGACACATCTTAATTCGGAGCTTGAATCTCACACTCGCACTGACATCAGAAGAGAACCCTAATTCTTTCGGAAACCGTCTTTTCCGCACTGATTTTCTCTTACAGATAACCCTAAGCGTATCCCAGGCCCCTTTCACTGAACCGCCACCATCAGCATCGACGTCTGTCATTCCTCCCCATAATCCTGAAGCTCGTTCTGGACGCTGCCCTCATGTCAGAGTCGGATCAGTACTCTAACTGTCACTCAATCTGCAGCATACTCCTTACCTTACAACTAATGCTGACCCTATCCCTGGTACCGGGATCTGACACTTCACCTTCATCATTGTTGTGACCCTCACTTCACCTGAAACTTAAACTTATTCTTGCACTCACCCTCACATCAGAGGCGGATCCGAATTCTAACTGCAACCCTACTTCACCCGTACTCCTTATCAAACCCATAACCCTACCCTAGATCTGAACCTTGAATCAGATTATTCACCTTCATCGTTGCTACCCACTATGACACCCTTAATGGTGTGACTCGATCTCACACTCGCCCTCAATTTAGAATTGCACCCTAATTCTGTCCATAACCATATTATCTGCATAAACCTGCATAGACCTTTCCTTACAGAAAACTCTAACCCTAGAACACGTTCCTTTACCTGCATGCTCACCACCAGCATTGATGTCACCGATGCCATAACTTAATGATGAAGTCCAAACTGGCCTTCACCCACACGTCAGAGTAGGATCCTCTATCTAAACATAACCACATCCACGGCATAAACTAAAACAATTCCCTATCCCTAACCCTAGCACATACCTGTGGCCTGACCATCCATAATCTCCATGGATGTGACCCTTGCCTCATTGTAAGCCTGCGACTGAATTGGACAGTTGCCCTAACCTTGCAGAAGGACCCTCAGTCTAAACGTACCAACACCCTGCCCCTACGGCTTTCCAAAATCCTAACCCTATCCCTAGCCCTGGCTCGTGTTCCTGACACCTCGCCTTGACCATTGACGTCAACCATGCCTCACCATAAACCTGATCCACCATCTTGCACTCCCTTTCTCATCAGAACTAGAAGCCAACTCTATCCATAAAGCCACTGTCTCTGCATACCAGAGAGAACAAAAAATTTTAACTCTAAAACTGGTGCCTGGACCTATACACAAAGCGTCATTATCACAAACACCCAGGGATCTCCTCAACACGGAAACGCAAATTCACACTCGCACTCACATCAGAGGTAGACCCTAACCCTAATAATTAACTTATCCTTTCTGCACAACAGCCCTAACCTCTATATTCAAAGCCTAGCCATGACTCTTGGACCTGCCCCTTCACCATAACCATTGGCATCACCTGCGCTTCATCGTATTCCTAATCTTCAATCCCGAACGTGCCCTCCCATCGGAGAGAAACTCGAAATTTTTCAATAAACCTATCCTTCTTCTACACCTTACAGAACACAATAAACTTACTCTACCCTCGGCATTTTACCTGATCCAAAACCAACAGCCTCAATGTCTGTCTTGCCGCACCATAAGCCTGAAGCTCAAGGTGGCCCTCGCCCTCACTTCAGGGTCAGATGCAAACTCTAAATGTTACTCCACATTCCTGTAAATCTTACTGAACACCTAACCCTAACCCTAGCACGAAGCCTTGGACTAGATTCTTCACCTACAACATTGATGTCAACTAAGACACATCTTAACTCGGAGCCTGAATTTCACATTCTCAATCACAACAGAAGAGAACCCTTATTCTCTCGGTAACCGTCTCTTCCGCAGAGATTTTCTCTTACAGATAGCCCTAACCCTCTCCCAGGACCCTTTCACTGAACCGCTACCATCAGCATCGACGTCTGTCATTCGTTCCCACAACCCTGAAGCTCGTTCTGGCCACTGCCCTCTTGTCAGAGTCGGATCAGAACGCTAAATGTCACTCAATTTTCCGCAGACTCCTTACCTTACAACTAATGCCAACCCTATCCCTGGTGCCAGGATCTGACACTTCACCTTCATCATTGATGTCACACTCACTTCACCTTAAACCTTAAACTTATTCTTGCACAAAACCTCACATCAGAGGTGGATCCGAATTCTAACTGCAACCCTATCTCACCCGTACTCCTTATCGAACACATAACCCTAACCCTAGATCTGACCCTTGAACCAGAATCTTCACCTTCACCGTTGCTATCAACTATGACTCCCTTAATCCTCTGACTCGATCTCACACTCACACTCAATTCAGAATTTTTCGCAAATTCTGTCCATAACCATATTTTCTGCATAGACCTTTCCTTACAGAAAACCCTAACCCTAGCCCCGGATCCTTAACCTTAATGCTCACCGTCAGCATCGGTGTCACCGATGCCACATCTTGATGATGAAGTCAAAGCTGGCCTTCACCCACACGTCAGAGTAGGATGCTTAATCTAAACATAACCACATCCACCGCATAAACTTTAGACAATTGCCTAACCCTAACCCTAGCACATTCCTGTGACCTGATCCTCCAAAATCATCATGGACGTCACCCTTGCCTCACTGCGACTCAGTTGGACAGTTGCCCTAAACTTGGAGAAGGACCCTCAGTCTAAACGTACCAATTGCCTGCCCCTACAGCTTTCCAAAAACCTAACCCTAACACTACCCCTGGCTCGGGCTCCTGAGACCTCACCTTGACCATTGACGTCATCCATGCCTCACCATAAACCTGATCCACCATCTTGCGCACCCTGTCACATCAGACTCAGAAGCTAACTCTATCCGTAAAGAGAATGTTTCTGTATACCAGAGAGAACACAGAATTTTAACCCTGAAAGTGATGCCTGGACCTGTAGACAGAGTGTCAGCATCGGAGACACCCAGGGATCTCCCAACACGGAAACACAATTTCACAGTCACAGTCACATCAGAGCTAGACCTTAAGTCTTATACTTAACTTATTCTTTCTGTACTAGAGCCCGAACCAGTAATTCTAACCCTAGCCATGACTCTTGCACATGCCCCTTAATCGTAACCATTGGCATCACTCACGCTTCATCGTAATCCTTTACCTCAATCCCGCACTTGCCCTCCCATCAGAGAGAAACCTGAAGCCTTTCCATAACCCTATCCTTCCTGTACACCTTACAGAACAAAACTAAACTTACTCTAGCCCTTGGGACTATACCTGAACCGACACCGTCAGCTTCAACGTCTGTCATGCCGCACCATAAGCCTGAATCTCAAGGTCGCCGTCACACGCACGTCAGGGACAGATGCGAACTCTAAATGTAACTGCATAATCCTGTCAATATTACTGAACACCTAACCCTAACACTAGTGCCAAGCCCTGGACTAGATTTTTCACCCGCAGCAATGATGTCAACTACGACACATCTTAATTCGGATCTTGAATCTCACACTCGCACTGACATCAGAAGAGAACCCTAATTCTTTCGGAAACCGTCTTTTCCACACTGATTTTCTCTTACAGATAACCCTAAGCGTATCCCAGGCCCCTTTCACTGAACCGCCACCATCAGCATCGACGTCTGTCATTCCTCCCCATAATCCTGAAGCTCGTTCTGGACGCTGCCCTCATGTCAGAGTCGGATCAGTACTCTAACTGTCACTCAATCTGCAGCATACTCCTTACCTTACAACTAATGCTGACCCTATCCCTGGTACCGGGATCTGACACTTCACCTTCATCATTGTTGTGACCCTCACTTCACCTGAAACTTAAACTTATTCTTGCACTCACCCTCACATCAGAGGCGGATCCGAATTCTAACTGCAACCCTACTTCACCCGTACTCCTTATCAAACCCATAACCCTACCCTAGATCTGAACCTTGAATCAGATTATTCACCTTCATCGTTGCTACCCACTATGACACCCTTAATGGTGTGACTCGATCTCACACTCGCCCTCAATTTAGAATTGCACCCTAATTCTGTCCATAACCATATTATCTGCATAAACCTGCATAGACCTTTCCTTACAGAAAACTCTAACCCTAGAACACGTTCCTTTACCTGCATGCTCACCACCAGCATTGATGTCACCGATGCCATAACTTAATGATGAAGTCCAAACTGGCCTTCACCCACACGTCAGAGTAGGATCCTCTATCTAAACATAACCACATCCACGGCATAAACTAAAACAATTCCCTATCCCTAACCCTAGCACATACCTGTGGCCTGACCATCCATAATCTCCATGGATGTGACCCTTGCCTCATTGTAAGCCTGCGACTGAATTGGACAGTTGCCCTAACCTTGCAGAAGGACCCTCAGTCTAAACGTACCAACACCCTGCCCCTACGGCTTTCCAAAATCCTAACCCTATCCCTAGCCCTGGCTCGTGTTCCTGACACCTCGCCTTGACCATTGACGTCAACCATGCCTCACCATAAACCTGATCCACCATCTTGCACTCCCTTTCTCATCAGAACTAGAAGCCAACTCTATCCATAAAGCCACTGTCTCTGCATACCAGAGAGAACAAAAAATTTTAACTCTAAAACTGGTGCCTGGACCTATACACAAAGCGTCATTATCACAAACACCCAGGGATCTCCTCAACACGGAAACGCAAATTCACACTCGCACTCACATCAGAGGTAGACCCTAACCCTAATAATTAACTTATCCTTTCTGCACAACAGCCCTAACCTCTATATTCAAAGCCTAGCCATGACTCTTGGACCTGCCCCTTCACCATAACCATTGGCATCACCTGCGCTTCATCGTATTCCTAATCTTCAATCCCGAACGTGCCCTCCCATCGGAGAGAAACTCGAAATTTTTCAATAAACCTATCCTTCTTCTACACCTTACAGAACACAATAAACTTACTCTACCCTCGGCATTTTACCTGATCCAAAACCAACAGCCTCAATGTCTGTCTTGCCGCACCATAAGCCTGAAGCTCAAGGTGGCCCTCGCCCTCACTTCAGGGTCAGATGCAAACTCTAAATGTTACTCCACATTCCTGTAAATCTTACTGAACACCTAACCCTAACCCTAGCACGAAGCCTTGGACTAGATTCTTCACCTACAACATTGATGTCAACTAAGACACATCTTAACTCGGAGCCTGAATTTCACATTCTCAATCACAACAGAAGAGAACCCTTATTCTCTCGGTAACCGTCTCTTCCGCAGAGATTTTCTCTTACAGATAGCCCTAACCCTCTCCCAGGACCCTTTCACTGAACCGCTACCATCAGCATCGACGTCTGTCATTCGTTCCCACAACCCTGAAGCTCGTTCTGGCCACTGCCCTCTTGTCAGAGTCGGATCAGAACGCTAAATGTCACTCAATTTTCCGCAGACTCCTTACCTTACAACTAATGCCAACCCTATCCCTGGTGCCAGGATCTGACACTTCACCTTCATCATTGATGTCACACTCACTTCACCTTAAACCTTAAACTTATTCTTGCACAAAACCTCACATCAGAGGTGGATCCGAATTCTAACTGCAACCCTATCTCACCCGTACTCCTTATCGAACACATAACCCTAACCCTAGATCTGACCCTTGAACCAGAATCTTCACCTTCACCGTTGCTATCAACTATGACTCCCTTAATCCTCTGACTCGATCTCACACTCACACTCAATTCAGAATTTTTCGCAAATTCTGTCCATAACCATATTTTCTGCATAGACCTTTCCTTACAGAAAACCCTAACCCTAGCCCCGGATCCTTAACCTTAATGCTCACCGTCAGCATCGGTGTCACCGATGCCACATCTTGATGATGAAGTCAAAGCTGGCCTTCACCCACACGTCAGAGTAGGATGCTTAATCTAAACATAACCACATCCACCGCATAAACTTTAGACAATTGCCTAACCCTAACCCTAGCACATTCCTGTGACCTGAGCCTCCAAAATCATCATGGACGTCACCCTTGCCTCACTGCGACTCAGTTGGACAGTTGCCCTAAACTTGGAGAAGGACCCTCAGTCTAAACGTACCAATTGCCTGCCCCTACAGCTTTCCAAAAACCTAACCCTAACACTACCCCTGGCTCGGGCTCCTGAGACCTCACCTTGACCATTGACGTCATCCATGCCTCACCATAAACCTGATCCACCATCTTGCGCACCCTGTCACATCAGACTCAGAAGCTAACTCTATCCGTAAAGAGAATGTTTCTGTATACCAGAGAGAACACAGAATTTTAACCCTGAAAGTGATGCCTGGACCTGTAGACAGAGTGTCAGCATCGGAGACACCCAGGGATCTCCCAACACGGAAACACAATTTCACAGTCACAGTCACATCAGAGCTAGACCTTAAGTCTTATACTTAACTTATTCTTTCTGTACTAGAGCCCGAACCAGTAATTCTAACCCTAGCCATGACTCTTGCACATGCCCCTTAATCGTAACCATTGGCATCACTCACGCTTCATCGTAATCCTTTACCTCAATCCCGCACTTGCCCTCCCATCAGAGAGAAACCTGAAGCCTTTCCATAACCCTATCCTTCCTGTACACCTTACAGAACAAAACTAAACTTACTCTAGTCCTTGGAACTATACCTGAACCGACACCATCAGCTTCAACGTCTGTCATGCCGCACCATAAGCCTGAATCTCAAGGTCGCCGTCACCCGCACGTCAGGGACAGATGCGAACTCTAAATGTAACTGCATAATCCTGTCAATCTTACTGAACACCTAACCCTAACCCTAGTGCCAAGCCCTGGACTAGATTTTTCACCCGCAGCAATGATGTCAACTACGACACATCTTAATTCGGAGCTTGAATCTCACACTCGCACTGACATCAGAAGAGAACCCTAATTCTTTCGGAAACCGTCTTTTCCGCACTGATTTTCTCTTACAGATAACCCTAAGCGTATCCCAGGCCCCTTTCACTGAACCGCCACCATCAGCATCGACGTCTGTCATTCCTCCCCATAATCCTGAAGCTCGTTCTGGACGCTGCCCTCATGTCAGAGTCGGATCAGTACTCTAACTGTCACTCAATCTGCAGCATACTCCTTACCTTACAACTAATGCTGACCCTATCCCTGGTACCGGGATCTGACACTTCACCTTCATCATTGTTGTGACCCTCACTTCACCTGAAACTTAAACTTATTCTTGCACTCACCCTCACATCAGAGGCGGATCCGAATTCTAACTGCAACCCTACTTCACCCGTACTCCTTATCAAACCCATAACCCTACCCTAGATCTGAACCTTGAATCATATTATTCACCTTCATCGTTGCTACCCACTATGACACCCTTAATGGTGTGACTCGATCTCACACTCGCCATCAATTTAGAATTGCACCCTAATTCTGTCCATAACCATATTATCTGCATAAACCTGCATAGACCTTTCCTTACAGAAAACTCTAACCCTAGAACACGTTCCTTTACCTGCATGCTCACCACCAGCATTGATGTCACCGATGCCATACCTTAATGATGAAGTCCAAACTGGCCTTCACCCACACGTCAGAGTAGGATCCTCTATCTAAACATAACCACATCCACGGCATAAACTAAAACAATTCCCTATCCCTAACCCTAGCACATACCTGTGGCCTGACCATCCATAATCTCCATGGATGTGACCCTTGCCTCATTGTAAGCCTGCGACTGAATTGGACAGTTGCCCTAAACTTGGAGAAGGACCCTCAGTCTAAACGTACCAATTGCCTGCCCATACAGCTTTCCAAAAACCTAACCGTAACACTACCCCTGGCTCGGGGTCCTGACACCTCACCTTGACCATTGACGTCATCCGTGCCTCACCATAAACCTGATCCACCATCTTGCGCACCCTGTCACATCAGACTCAGAAGCTAACTCTATCCGTAAAGAGAATGTTTCTGTATACCAGAGAGAACACAGAATTTTAACCCTGAAACTGATGCCTGGACATGTATACAGAGTGTCAGCATCGGAGACACCCAGGGATCTCCCAACACGGCAACACAATTTCACAGTCACAGTCACATCAGAGCTAGACCTTAAGTCTTATAATTAACTTATTCTTTCTGTACTAGAGCCCGAACCAGTAATTCTAACCCAAGCCATGACTCTTGGACATGCCCCTTAATCGTAACCTTTGGCATCACTCACGCTTCATCGTAATCCTTTACCTCAATCCCGCACTTGCCCTCCCATCAGAGAGAAACCTGAAGCCTTTCCATAACCCTATCCTTCCTGTACACCTTACAGAACAAAACTAAACTTACTCTAGCCCTTGGGACTATACCTGAACCGACACCGTCAGCTTCAACGTCTGTCATGCCGCACCATAAGCCTGAATCTCAAGGTCGCCGTCACACGCACGTCAGGGACAGATGCGAACTCTAAATGTAACTGCATAATCCTGTCAATATTACTGAACACCTAACCCTAACACTAGTGCCAAGCCCTGGACTAGATTTTTCACCCGCAGCAATGATGTCAACTACGACACATCTTAATTCGGATCTTGAATCTCACACTCGCACTGACATCAGAAGAGAACCCTAATTCTTTCGGAAACCGTCTTTTCCACACTGATTTTCTCTTACAGATAACCCTAAGCGTATCCCAGGCCCCTTTCACTGAACCGCCACCATCAGCATCGACGTCTGTCATTCCTCCCCATAATCCTGAAGCTCGTTCTGGACGCTGCCCTCATGTCAGAGTCGGATCAGTACTCTAACTGTCACTCAATCTGCAGCATACTCCTTACCTTACAACTAATGCTGACCCTATCCCTGGTACCGGGATCTGACACTTCACCTTCATCATTGTTGTGACCCTCACTTCACCTGAAACTTAAACTTATTCTTGCACTCACCCTCACATCAGAGGCGGATCCGAATTCTAACTGCAACCCTACTTCACCCGTACTCCTTATCAAACCCATAACCCTACCCTAGATCTGAACCTTGAATCAGATTATTCACCTTCATCGTTGCTACCCACTATGACACCCTTAATGGTGTGACTCGATCTCACACTCGCCCTCAATTTAGAATTGCACCCTAATTCTGTCCATAACCATATTATCTGCATAAACCTGCATAGACCTTTCCTTACAGAAAACTCTAACCCTAGAACACGTTCCTTTACCTGCATGCTCACCACCAGCATTGATGTCACCGATGCCATAACTTAATGATGAAGTCCAAACTGGCCTTCACCCACACGTCAGAGTAGGATCCTCTATCTAAACATAACCACATCCACGGCATAAACTAAAACAATTCCCTATCCCTAACCCTAGCACATACCTGTGGCCTGACCATCCATAATCTCCATGGATGTGACCCTTGCCTCATTGTAAGCCTGCGACTGAATTGGACAGTTGCCCTAACCTTGCAGAAGGACCCTCAGTCTAAACGTACCAACACCCTGCCCCTACGGCTTTCCAAAATCCTAACCCTATCCCTAGCCCTGGCTCGTGGTCCTGACACCTCGCCTTGACCATTGACGTCAACCATGCCTCACCATAAACCTGATCCACCATCTTGCACTCCCTTTCTCATCAGAACTAGAAGCCAACTCTATCCATAAAGCCACTGTCTCTGCATACCAGAGAGAACAAAAAATTTTAACTCTAAAACTGGTGCCTGGACCTATACACAAAGCGTCATTATCACAAACACCCAGGGATCTCCTCAACACGGAAACGCAAATTCACACTCGCACTCACATCAGAGGTAGACCCTAACCCTAATAATTAACTTATCCTTTCTGCACAACAGCCCTAACCTCTATATTCAAAGCCTAGCCATGACTCTTGGACCTGCCCCTTCACCATAACCATTGGCATCACCTGCGCTTCATCGTATTCCTAATCTTCAATCCCGAACGTGCCCTCCCATCGGAGAGAAACTCGAAATTTTTCAATAAACCTATCCTTCTTCTACACCTTACAGAACACAATAAACTTACTCTACCCTCGGCATTTTACCTGATCCAAAACCAACAGCCTCAATGTCTGTCTTGCCGCACCATAAGCCTGAAGCTCAAGGTGGCCCTCGCCCTCACTTCAGGGTCAGATGCAAACTCTAAATGTTACTCCACATTCCTGTAAATCTTACTGAACACCTAACCCTAACCCTAGCGCAAAGCCTTGGACTAGATTCTTCACCTACAACATTGATGTCAACTAAGACACATCTTAACTCGGAGCCTGAATTTCACATTCTCAATCACAACAGAAGAGAACCCTTATTCTCTCGTAACCGTCTCTTCGGCAGAGATTTTCTCTTACAGATAGCCCTAACCCTCTCCCAGGACCCTTTCACTGAACCGCTACCATCAGCATCGACGTCTGTCATTCGTTCCCACAACCCTGAAGCTCGTTCTGGCCACTGCCCTCTTGTCAGAGTCGGATCAGAACGCTAAATGTCACTCAATTTTCCGCAGACTCCTTACCTTACAACTAATGCCAACCCTATCCCTGGTGCCAGGATCTGACACTTCACCTTCATCATTGATGTCACACTCACTTCGTCTTAAACCTTAAACTTATTCTTGCACAAAACCTCACATCAGAGGTGGATCCGAATTCTAACTGCAACCCTATCTCACCCGTACTCCTTATCGAACACATAACCCTAACCCTAGATCTGACCCTTGAACCAGAATCTTCACCTTCACCGTTGCTATCAACTATGACTCCCTTAATCCTCTGACTCGATCTCACACTCACACTCAATTCAGAATTTTTCGCAAATTCTGTCCATAACCATATTTTCTGCATAGACCTTTCCTTACAGAAAACCCTAACCCTAGCCCCGGATCCTTAACCTTAATGCTCACCGTCAGCATCGGTGTCACCGATGCCACATCTTGATGATGAAGTCAAAGCTGGCCTTCACCCACACGTCAGAGTAGGATGCTTAATCTAAACATAACCACATCCACCGCAGAAACTTTAGACAATTGCCTAACCCTAACCCTAGCACATTCCTGTGACCTGAGCCTCCAAAATCATCATGGACGTCACCCTTGCCTCACTGCGACTCAGTTGGACAGTTGCCCTAAACTTGGAGAAGGACCCTCAGTCTAAACGTACCAATTGCCTGCCCCTACAGCTTTCCAAAAACCTAACCCTAACACTACCCCTGGCTCGGGCTCCTGAGACCTCACCTTGACCATTGACGTCATCCATGCCTCACCATAAACCTGATCCACCATCTTGCGCACCCTGTCACATCAGACTCAGAAGCTAACTCTATCCGTAAAGAGAATGTTTCTGTATACCAGAGAGAACACAGAATTTTAACCCTGAAACTGATGCCTGGACCTGTAGACAGAGTGTCAGCATCGGAGACACCCAGGGATCTCCCGACACGGAAACACAATTTCACAGTCACAGTCACATCAGAGCTAGACCTTAAGTCTTATACTTAACTTATTCTTTCTGTACTAGAGCCCGAACCAGTAATTCTAACCCTAGCCATGACTCTTGCACATGCCCCTTAATCGTAACCATTGGCATCACTCACGCTTCATCGTAATCCTTTACCTCAATCCCGCACTTGCCCTCCCATCAGAGAGAAACCTGAAGCCTTTCCATAACCCTATCCTTCCTGTACACCTTACAGAACAAAACTAAACTTACTCTAGTCCTTGGAACTATACCTGAACCGACACCATCAGCTTCAACGTCTGTCATGCCGCACCATAAGCCTGAATCTCAAGGTCGCCGTCACCCGCACGTCAGGGACAGATGCGAACTCTAAATGTAACTGCATAATCCTGTCAATCTTACTGAACACCTAACCCTAACCCTAGTGCCAAGCCCTGGACTAGATTTTTCACCCGCAGCAATGATGTCAACTACGACACATCTTAATTCGGAGCTTGAATCTCACACTCGCACTGACATCAGAAGAGAACCCTAATTCTTTCGGAAACCGTCTTTTCCGCACTGATTTTCTCTTACAGATAACCCTAAGCGTATCCCAGGCCCCTTTCACTGAACCGCCACCATCAGCATCGACGTCTGTCATTCCTCCCCATAATCCTGAAGCTCGTTCTGGACGCTGCCCTCATGTCAGAGTCGGATCAGTACTCTAACTGTCACTCAATCTGCAGCATACTCCTTACCTTACAACTAATGCTGACCCTATCCCTGGTACCGGGATCTGACACTTCACCTTCATCATTGTTGTGACCCTCACTTCACCTGAAACTTAAACTTATTCTTGCACTCACCCTCACATCAGAGGCGGATCCGAATTCTAACTGCAACCCTACTTCACCCGTACTCCTTATCAAACCCATAACCCTACCCTAGATCTGAACCTTGAATCAGATTATTCACCTTCATCGTTGCTACCCACTATGACACCCTTAATGGTGTGACTCGATCTCACACTCGCCCTCAATTTAGAATTGCACCCTAATTCTGTCCATAACCATATTATCTGCATAAACCTGCATAGACCTTTCCTTACAGAAAACTCTAACCCTAGAACACGTTCCTTTACCTGCATGCTCACCACCAGCATTGATGTCACCGATGCCATAACTTAATGATGAAGTCCAAACTGGCCTTCACCCACACGTCAGAGTAGGATCCTCTATCTAAACATAACCACATCCACGGCATAAACTAAAACAATTCCCTATCCCTAACCCTAGCACATACCTGTGGCCTGACCATCCATAATCTCCATGGATGTGACCCTTGCCTCATTGTAAGCCTGCGACTGAATTGGACAGTTGCCCTAACCTTGCAGAAGGACCCTCAGTCTAAACGTACCAACACCCTGCCCCTACGGCTTTCCAAAATCCTAACCCTATCCCTAGCCCTGGCTCGTGTTCCTGACACCTCGCCTTGACCATTGACGTCAACCATGCCTCACCATAAACCTGATCCACCATCTTGCACTCCCTTTCTCATCAGAACTAGAAGCCAACTCTATCCATAAAGCCACTGTCTCTGCATACCAGAGAGAACAAAAAATTTTAACTCTAAAACTGGTGCCTGGACCTATACACAAAGCGTCATTATCACAAACACCCAGGGATCTCCTCAACACGGAAACGCAAATTCACACTCGCACTCACATCAGAGGTAGACCCTAACCCTAATAATTAACTTATCCTTTCTGCACAACAGCCCTAACCTCTATATTCAAAGCCTAGCCATGACTCTTGGACCTGCCCCTTCACCATAACCATTGGCATCACCTGCGCTTCATCGTATTCCTAATCTTCAATCCCGAACGTGCCCTCCCATCGGAGAGAAACTCGAAATTTTTCAATAAACCTATCCTTCTTCTACACCTTACAGAACACAATAAACTTACTCTACCCTCGGCATTTTACCTGATCCAAAACCAACAGCCTCAATGTCTGTCTTGCCGCACCATAAGCCTGAAGCTCAAGGTGGCCCTCGCCCTCACTTCAGGGTCAGATGCAAACTCTAAATGTTACTCCACATTCCTGTAAATCTTACTGAACACCTAACCCTAACCCTAGCACGAAGCCTTGGACTAGATTCTTCACCTACAACATTGATGTCAACTAAGACACATCTTAACTCGGAGCCTGAATTTCACATTCTCAATCACAACAGAAGAGAACCCTTATTCTCTCGGTAACCGTCTCTTCCGCAGAGATTTTCTCTTACAGATAGCCCTAACCCTCTCCCAGGACCCTTTCACTGAACCGCTACCATCAGCATCGACGTCTGTCATTCGTTCCCACAACCCTGAAGCTCGTTCTGGCCACTGCCCTCTTGTCAGAGTCGGATCAGAACGCTAAATGTCACTCAATTTTCCGCAGACTCCTTACCTTACAACTAATGCCAACCCTATCCCTGGTGCCAGGATCTGACACTTCACCTTCATCATTGATGTCACACTCACTTCACCTTAAACCTTAAACTTATTCTTGCACAAAACCTCACATCAGAGGTGGATCCGAATTCTAACTGCAACCCTATCTCACCCGTACTCCTTATCGAACACATAACCCTAACCCTAGATCTGACCCTTGAACCAGAATCTTCACCTTCACCGTTGCTATCAACTATGACTCCCTTAATCCTCTGACTCGATCTCACACTCACACTCAATTCAGAATTTTTCGCAAATTCTGTCCATAACCATATTTTCTGCATAGACCTTTCCTTACAGAAAACCCTAACCCTAGCCCCGGATCCTTAACCTTAATGCTCACCGTCAGCATCGGTGTCACCGATGCCACATCTTGATGATGAAGTCAAAGCTGGCCTTCACCCACACGTCAGAGTAGGATGCTTAATCTAAACATAACCACATCCACCGCATAAACTTTAGACAATTGCCTAACCCTAACCCTAGCACATTCCTGTGACCTGAGCCTCCAAAATCATCATGGACGTCACCCTTGCCTCACTGCGACTCAGTTGGACAGTTGCCCTAAACTTGGAGAAGGACCCTCAGTCTAAACGTACCAATTGCCTGCCCCTACAGCTTTCCAAAAACCTAACCCTAACACTACCCCTGGCTCGGGCTCCTGAGACCTCACCTTGACCATTGACGTCATCCATGCCTCACCATAAACCTGATCCACCATCTTGCGCACCCTGTCACATCAGACTCAGAAGCTAACTCTATCCGTAAAGAGAATGTTTCTGTATACCAGAGAGAACACAGAATTTTAACCCTGAAACTGATGCCTGGACCTGTAGACAGAGTGTCAGCATCGGAGACACCCAGGGATCTCCCAACACGGAAACACAATTTCACAGTCACAGTCACATCAGAGCTAGACCTTAAGTCTTATACTTAACTTATTCTTTCTGTACTAGAGCCCGAACCAGTAATTCTAACCCTAGCCATGACTCTTGCACATGCCCCTTAATCGTAACCATTGGCATCACTCACGCTTCATCGTAATCCTTTACCTCAATCCCGCACTTGCCCTCCCATCAGAGAGAAACCTGAAGCCTTTCCATAACCCTATCCTTCCTGTACACCTTACAGAACAAAACTAAACTTACTCTAGTCCTTGGAACTATACCTGAACCGACACCATCAGCTTCAACGTCTGTCATGCCGCACCATAAGCCTGAATCTCAAGGTCGCCGTCACCCGCACGTCAGGGACAGATGCGAACTCTAAATGTAACTGCATAATCCTGTCAATCTTACTGAACACCTAACCCTAACCCTAGTGCCAAGCCCTGGACTAGATTTTTCACCCGCAGCAATGATGTCAACTACGACACATCTTAATTCGGAGCTTGAATCTCACACTCGCACTGACATCAGAAGAGAACCCTAATTCTTTCGGAAACCGTCTTTTCCGCACTGATTTTCTCTTACAGATAACCCTAAGCGTATCCCAGGCCCCTTTCACTGAACCGCCACCATCAGCATCGACGTCTGTCATTCCTCCCCATAATCCTGAAGCTCGTTCTGGACGCTGCCCTCATGTCAGAGTCGGATCAGTACTCTAACTGTCACTCAATCTGCAGCATACTCCTTACCTTACAACTAATGCTGACCCTATCCCTGGTACCGGGATCTGACACTTCACCTTCATCATTGTTGTGACCCTCACTTCACCTGAAACTTAAACTTATTCTTGCACTCACCCTCACATCAGAGGCGGATCCGAATTCTAACTGCAACCCTACTTCACCCGTACTCCTTATCAAACCCATAACCCTACCCTAGATCTGAACCTTGAATCATATTATTCACCTTCATCGTTGCTACCCACTATGACACCCTTAATGGTGTGACTCGATCTCACACTCGCCATCAATTTAGAATTGCACCCTAATTCTGTCCATAACCATATTATCTGCATAAACCTGCATAGACCTTTCCTTACAGAAAACTCTAACCCTAGAACACGTTCCTTTACCTGCATGCTCACCACCAGCATTGATGTCACCGATGCCATACCTTAATGATGAAGTCCAAACTGGCCTTCACCCACACGTCAGAGTAGGATCCTCTATCTAAACATAACCACATCCACGGCATAAACTAAAACAATTCCCTATCCCTAACCCTAGCACATACCTGTGGCCTGACCATCCATAATCTCCATGGATGTGACCCTTGCCTCATTGTAAGCCTGCGACTGAATTGGACAGTTGCCCTAACCTTGCAGAAGGACCCTCAGTCTAAACGTACCAATACCCTGCCCCTACGGCTTTCCAAAATCCTAACCCTAACCCTAGCCCTGGCTCGTGGTCCTGACACCTCACCTTGACCATTGACGTCAACCATGCCTCACCATAAACCTGATCCACCATCTTGCACTCCCTTTCTCATCAGAACTAGAAGCCAACTCTATCCATAAAGCCACTGTCTCTGCATACCAGAGAGAACAAAAAATTTTAACTCTAAAACTGGTGCCTGGACCTATACTCAAAGCGTCATTATCACAAACACCCAGGGATCTCCTCAACACGGAAACGCAAATTCACACTCGCACTCACATCAGAGGTAGACCCTAACCCTAATAATTAACTTATCCTTTCTGCACAACAGCCCTAACCTCTATATTCAAAGCCTAGCCATGACTCTTGGACCTGCCCCTTCACCATAACCGTTGGCATCACCTGCGCTTCATCGTAATCCTAATCTTCAATCCCGAACGTGCCCTCCCATCGGAGAGAAACTCGAAATTTTTCCATAAACCTATCCTTCTTCTACACCTTACAGAACACAATAAACTTACTCTAGCCCTCGGCATTTTACCTGATCCAAAACCAACAGCCTCAATGTCTGTCTTGCCGCACCATAAGCCTGAAGCTCAAGGTGGCCCTCGCCCTCACTTCAGGGTCAGATGCAAACTCTAAATGTTACTCCACATTCCTGTAAATCTTACTGAACACCTAACCCTAACCCTAGCGCGAAGCCTTGGACTAGATTCTTCACCTACAACATTGATGTCAACTAAGACACATCTTAACTCGGAGCCTGAATTTCACATTCTCAATCACAACAGAAGAGAACCCTTATTCTCTCGGTAACCGTCTCTTCCGCAGAGATTTTCTCTTACAGATAGCCCTAACCCTCTCCCAGAACCCTTTCACTGAACCGCTACCATCAGCATCGACGTCTGTCATTCGTTCCCACAACCCTGAAGCTCGTTCTGGCCACTGCCCTCTTGTCAGAGTCGGATCAGAACGCTAAATGTCACTCAATTTTCCGCAGACTCCTTACCTTACAACTAATGCCAACCCTATCCCTGGTGCCAGTATCTGACACTTCACCTTCATCATTGATGTCACACTCACTTCACCTTAAACCTTAAACTTATTCTTGCACAAAACCTCACATCAGAGGTGGATCCGAATTCTAACTGCAACCCTATCTCACCCGTACTCCTTATCGAACACATAACCCTAACCCTAGATCTGACCCTTGAACCAGAATCTTCACCTTCACCGTTGCTATCAACTATGACTCCCTTAATCCTCTGACTCGATCTCACACTCACACTCAATTCAGAATTTTTCGCAAATTCTGTCCATAACCATATTTTCTGCATAGACCTTTCCTTACAGAAAACCCTAACCCTAGCCCCGGATCCTTAACCTGAATGCTCACCGAAAGCATCGGTGTCACCGATGCCACATCTTGATGATGAAGTCCAAGCTGGCCTTCACCCACACGTCAGAGTAGGATGCTTAATCTAAACATAACCACATCCACCGCATAAACTTTAGACAATTGCCTAACCCTAACCCTAGCACATTCCTGTGACCTGAGCCTCCAAAATCATCATGGACGTCACCCTTGCTTCACTGCGACTCAATTGGACAGTTGCCCTAAACTTGGAGAAGGACCCTCAGTCTAAACGTACCAATTGCCTGCCCATACAGCTTTCCAAAAACCTAACCGTAACACTACCCCTGGCTCGGGGTCCTGACACCTCACCTTGACCATTGACGTCATCCGTGCCTCACCATAAACCTGATCCACCATCTTGCGCACCCTGTCACATCAGACTCAGAAGCTAACTCTATCCGTAAAGAGAATGTTTCTGTATACCAGAGAGAACACAGAATTTTAACCCTGAAACTGATGCCTGGACATGTATACAGAGTGTCAGCATCGGAGACACCCAGGGATCTCCCAACACGGCAACACAATTTCACAGTCACAGTCACATCAGAGCTAGACCTTAAGTCTTATAATTAACTTATTCTTTCTGTACTAGAGCCCGAACCAGTAATTCTAACCCAAGCCATGACTCTTGGACATGCCCCTTAATCGTAACCTTTGGCATCACTCACGCTTCATCGTAATCCTTTACCTCAATCCCGCACTTGCCCTCCCATCAGAGAGAAACCTGAAGCCTTTCCATAACCCTATCCTTCCTGTACACCTTACAGAACAAAACTAAACTTACTCTAGCCCTTGGGACTATACCTGAACCGACACCGTCAGCTTCAACGTCTGTCATGCCGCACCATAAGCCTGAATCTCAAGGTCGCCGTCACACGCACGTCAGGGACAGATGCGAACTCTAAATGTAACTGCATAATCCTGTCAATATTACTGAACACCTAACCCTAACACTAGTGCCAAGCCCTGGACTAGATTTTTCACCCGCAGCAATGATGTCAACTACGACACATCTTAATTCGGATCTTGAATCTCACACTCGCACTGACATCAGAAGAGAACCCTAATTCTTTCGGAAACCGTCTTTTCCACACTGATTTTCTCTTACAGATAACCCTAAGCGTATCCCAGGCCCCTTTCACTGAACCGCCACCATCAGCATCGACGTCTGTCATTCCTCCCCATAATCCTGAAGCTCGTTCTGGACGCTGCCCTCATGTCAGAGTCGGATCAGTACTCTAACTGTCACTCAATCTGCAGCATACTCCTTACCTTACAACTAATGCTGACCCTATCCCTGGTACCGGGATCTGACACTTCACCTTCATCATTGTTGTGACCCTCACTTCACCTGAAACTTAAACTTATTCTTGCACTCACCCTCACATCAGAGGCGGATCCGAATTCTAACTGCAACCCTACTTCACCCGTACTCCTTATCAAACCCATAACCCTACCCTAGATCTGAACCTTGAATCAGATTATTCACCTTCATCGTTGCTACCCACTATGACACCCTTAATGGTGTGACTCGATCTCACACTCGCCCTCAATTTAGAATTGCACCCTAATTCTGTCCATAACCATATTATCTGCATAAACCTGCATAGACCTTTCCTTACAGAAAACTCTAACCCTAGAACAGGTTCCTTTACCTGCATGCTCACCACCAGCATTGATGTCACCGATGCCATACCTTAATGATGAAGTCCAAACTGGCCTTCACCCACACGTCAGAGTAGGATCCTCTATCTAAACATAACCACATCCACGGCATAAACTAAAACAATTCCCTATCCCTAACCCTAGCACATACCTGTGGCCAGACCATCCATAATCTCCATGGATGTGACCCTTGCCTCATTGTAAGCCTGCGACTGAATTGGACAGTTGCCCTAACCTTGCAGAAGGACCCTCAGTCTAAACGTACCAATACCCTGCCCCTACGGCTTTCCAAAATCCTAACCCTAACCCTAGCCCTGGCTCGTGGTCCTGACACCTCACCTTGACCATTGACGTCAACCATGCCTCACCATAAACCTGATCCACCATCTTGCACTCCCTTTCTCATCAGAACTAGAAGCCAACTCTATCCATAAAGCCAATGTCTCTGCATACCAGAGAGAACAAAAAATTTTAACTCTAAAACTGGTGCCTGGACCTATACACAAAGCGTCATTATCACAAACAAACAGGGATCTCCTCAACACGGAAACGCAAATTCACACTCGCACTCACATCAGAGGTAGACCCTAACCCTAATAATTAACTTATCCTTTCTGCACAACAGCCCTAACCTCTATATTCAAAGCCTAGCCATGACTCTTGGACCTGCCCCTTCACCATAACCGTTGGCATCACCTGCGCTTCATCGTAATCCTAATCTTCAATCCCGAACGTGCCCTCCCATCGGAGAGAAACTCGAAATTTTTCCATAAACCTATCCTTCTTCTACACCTTACAGAGCACAATAAACTTACTCTAGCCCTCAGCATTTTACCTGATCCAAAACCAACAGCCTCAATGTCTGTCTTGCCGCACCATAAGCCTGAAGCTCAAGGTGGCCCTCGCCCTCACTTCAGGGTCAGATGCAAACTCTAAATGTTACTCCACATTCCTGTAAATCTTACTGAACACCTAACCCTAACCCTAGCGCGAAGCCTTGGACTAGATTCTTCACCTACAACATTGATGTCAACTAAGACACATCTTAACTCGGAGCCTGAATTTCACATTCTCAATCACAACAGAAGAGAACCCTTATTCTCTCGGTAACCGTCTCTTCCGCAGAGATTTTCTCTCACAGATAGCCCTAACCCTCTCCCAGGACCGTTTCACTGAACCGCTACCATCAGCATCGACGTCTGCCATTCGTGCCCACAACCCTGAAGCTCGTTCTGGCCACTGCCCTCTTGTCAGAGTCGGATCAGAACGCTAAATGTCACTCAATTTTCCGCAGACTCCTTACCTTACAACTAATGCCAACCCTATCCCTGGTGCCAGGATCTGACACTTCACCTTCATCATTGATGTCACACTCACTTCATCTTAAACCTTAAACTTATTCTTGCACAAAACCTCACATCAGAGGTGGATCCGAATTCTAACGGCAACCCTATCTCACCCGTACTCCCTGTCGAACTCATAACCCTAACCCTAGATCTGACCCTTGAACCAGAATCTTCACTTTCACCGTTGCTATCAACTATGACTCCCTTAATCCTCTGACTCGACCTCACACTCACACTCAATTCAGAATTTTTCGCAAATTCTGTCCATAACCATATTTTCTGCATAGACCTTTCCTTACAGAAAACCCTAACCCTAGCCCCGGATCCTTAACCTGAATGCTCACCGTCAGCATTGGTGTCACCGATGCCACATCTTGATGATGAAGTCCACGCTGGCCTTCACCCACACGTCAGAGTAGGATGCTTAATCTAAACATAAACACATCCACCGCATAAATTTTAGACAATTGCCTAACCCTAACCCTAGCACATTCCTGTGACCTGAGCCTCCAAAATCATCATGGACGTCACCCTTGCCTCACTGCGACTCAATTGGACAGTTGCCCTAAACTTGGAGAAGGACCCTCAGTCTAAACGTACCAATTGCCTGCCCCTACAGCTTTCCAAAAACCTAACCCTAACACTACCCCTGGCTCGGGGTCCTGACACCTCACCTTGACCATTGACGTCATCCGTGCCTCACCATAAACCTGATCCACCATCTTGCGCACCCTGTCACATCAGACTCAGAAGCTAACTCTATCCATAAAGAGAATGTTTCTGTATACCAGAGAGAACACAGAATTTTAACCCTGAAACTGATGCCTGGACCTGTATACAGAGTGTCAGCATCGGAGACACCCAGGGATCTCCCAACACGGCAACACAATTTCACAGTCACAGTCACATCAGAGCTAGACCTTAAGTCTTATAATTAACTTATTCTTTCTGTACTAGAGCCCGAACCAGTAATTCTAACCCAAGCCATGACTCTTGGACATACCCCTTAATCGTAACCATTGGCATCACTCACGCTTCATCGTAATCCTTTACCTCTATCCCGCACTTGCCCGCATATCAGAGAGAAACCTGAAGCCTTTCCATAACCCTATCCTTCCTGTACACCTTACAGAACAAACCTAAACTTACTCTAGCCCTTGGGACTATACCTGAACCGACACCGTCAGCTTCAACGTCTGTCATGCCGCACCATAAGCCTGAATCTCAAGGTCGCCGTCACCCGCACGTCAGGGACAGATGCGAACTCTAAATGCAACTGCATAATCCTGTCAATCTTACTGAACACCTAACCCTAACCCTAGTGCCAAGCCCTGGACTAGATTTTTCACCCGCAGCAATGATGTCAACTACGACACATCTTAATTCGGAGCTTGAATCTCACACTCGCACTGACATCAGAAGAGAACCCTAATTCTTTCGGAAACCGTCTTTTCCGCACTGATTTTCTCTTACAGATAACCCTAAGCGTATCCCAGGCCCCTTTCACTGAACCGCCACCATCAGCATCAACGTCTGTCATTCCTCCCCATAATCCTGAAGCTCGTTCTAGACGCTGCCCTCATGTCAGAGGCGGATCAGTACTCTAACTGTCACTCAATCTGCAGCATACTCCTTACCTTACAACTAATGCTGACCCTATCCCTGGTACCGGGATCTGACACTTCACCTTCATCATTGTTGTGACCCTCACTTCACCTTAAACTTAAACTTATTCTTGCACTCACCCTCACATCAGAGGCGGATCCGAATTCTAACTGCAACCCTACTTCACCCGTACTCCTTATCAAACCCATAACCCTACCCTAGATCTGAACCTTGAATCAGATTATTCACCTTCATCGTTGCTACCCACTATGACACCCTTAATGGTGTGACTCGATCTCACACTCGCCCTCAATTTAGAATTGCACCCTAATTCTGTCCATAACCATATTATCTGCATAAACCTGCATAGACCTTTCCTTACAGAAAACTCTAACCCTAGAACAGGTTCCTTTACCTGCATGCTCACCACCAGCATTGATGTCACCGATGCCATACCTTAATGATGAAGTCCAAACTGGCCTTCACCCACACGTCAGAGTAGGATCCTCTATCTAAACATAACCACATCCACGGCATAAACTAAAACAATTCCCTATCCCTAACCCTAGCACATACCTGTGGCCTGACCATCCATAATCTCCATGGATGTGACCCTTGCCTCATTGTAAGCCTGCGACTGAATTGGACAGTTGCCCTAACCTTGCAGAAGGACCCTCAGTCTAAAAGTACCAATACCCTGCCCCTACGGCTTTCCAAAATCCTAACCCTAACCCTAGCCCTGGCTTGTGGTCCTGACACCTCACCTTGACCATTGACGTCAACCATGCCTCACCATAAACCTGATCCACCATTTTGCACTCCCTTTCTCATCAGAACTAGAAGCCAACTCTATCCATAAAGCCAATGTCTCTGCATACCAGAGAGAACAAAAAATTTTAACTCTAAAACTGGTGCCTGGACCTATACACAAAGCGTCATTATCACAAACAAACAGGGATCTCCTCAACACGGAAACGCAAATTCACACTCGCACTCACATCAGAGGTAGACCCTAACCCTAATAATTAACTTATCCTTTCTGCACAACAGCCCTAACCTCTATATTCAAAGCCTAGCCATGACTCTTGGACCTGCCCCTTCACCATAACCGTTGGCATCACCTGCGCTTCATCGTAATCCTAATCTTCAATCCCGAACGTGCCCTCCCATCGGAGAGAAACTCGAAATTTTTCCATAAACCTATCCTTCTTCTACACCTTACAGAGCACAATAAACTTACTCTAGCCCTCGGCATTTTACCTGATCCAAAACCAACAGCCTCAATGTCTGTCTTGCCGCACCATAAGCCTGAAGCTCAAGGTGGCCCTCGCCCTCACTTCAGGGTCAGATGCAAACTCTAAATGTTACTCCACATTCCTGTAAATCTTACTGAACACCTAACCCTAACCCTAGCGCGAAGCCTTGGACTAGATTCTTCACCTACAACATTGATGTCAACTAAGACACATCTTAACTCGGAGCCTGAATTTCACATTCTCAATCACAACAGAAGAGAACCCTTATTCTCTCGGTAACCGTCTCTTCCGCAGAGATTTTCTCTCACAGATAGCCCTTACCCTCTCCCAGGACCGTTTCACTGAACCGCTACCATCAGCATCGACGTCTGCCATTCGTGCCCACAACCCTGAAGCTCGTTCTGGCCACTGCCCTCTTGTCAGAGTCGGTTCAGAACGCTAAATGTCACTCAATTTTCCGCAGACTCCTTACCTTACAACTAATGCCAACCCTATCCCTGGTGCCAGGATCTGACACTTCACCTTCATCATTGATGTCACACTCACTTCACCTTAAACCTTAAACTTATTCTTGCACAAAACCTCACATCAGAGGTGGATCCGAATTCTAACGGCAACCATATCTCACCCGTACTCCCTATCGAACACATAACCCTAACCCTAGATCTGACCCTTGAACCAGAATCTTCACCTTCACCGTTGCTATCAACTATGACTCCCTTAATCCTCTGACTCGACCTCACACTCACACTCAATTCAGAATTTTTCGCAAATTCTGTCCATAACCATATTTTCTGCATAGACCTTTCCTTACAGAAAACCCTAACCCTAGCCCCGGATCCTTAACCTGAATGCTCACCGTCAGCATTGGTGTCACCGATGCCACATCTTGATGATGAAGTCCAAGCTGGCCTTCACCCACACGTCAGAGTAGGATGCTTAATCTAAACATAACCACATCCACCGCATAAACTTTAGACAATTGCCTAACCCTAACCCTAGCACATTCCTGTGACCTGAGCCTCCAAAATCATCATGGACGTCACCCTTGCCTCACTGCGACTCAATTGGACAGTTGCCCTAAACTTGGAGAAGGACCCTCAGTCTAAACGTACCAATTGCCTGCCCCTACAGCTTTCCGAAAACCTAACCCTAACACTACCCCTGGCTCGGGGTCCTGACACCTCACCTTGACCATTGACGTTATCCATGCCTCACCATAAACCTGATCCACCATCTTGCGCACCCTGTCACATCAGACTCAGAAGCTAACTCTATCCGTAAAGAGAATGTTTCTGTATACCAGAGAGAACACAGAATTTTAACCCTGAAACTGATGCCTGGATCTGTATACAGAGTGTCAGCATCGGAGACACCCAGGGATCTCCCAACACGGCAACAAAATTTCACAGTCACAGTCACATCAGAGCTAGACCTTAAGTCGTATAATTAACTTATTCTTTCTGTACTAGAGCCCGAACCAGTAATTCTAACCCTAGCCATGACTCTGGGACATGCCCCTTAATCGTAACCATTGGCATCACTCACGCTTCATCGTAATCCTTTACCTCAATCCCGCACTTGCCCTCCCATCAGAGAGAAACCTGAAGCCTTTCCATAACCCTATCCCTCCTGTACACCTTACAGAACAAAACTAAACTTACTCTAGCCCTTGGGACTATACGTGAACTGACACCGTCAGCTTCAACGTCTGTCATGCCGCACCATAAGCCTGAATCTCAAGGTCGCCGTCACCCTCACGTCAGGGACAGATGAGAACTCTAAATGTAACTGCATAATCCGGTCAATCTTACTGAACACCTAACCCTAACCCTAGTGTAACGCCCTGGACTAGATTTTTCACCCGCAGCAATGATGTCAACTACGACACATCTTAATTCGGAGCTTGAATCTCACACTCGCACTGACATCAGAAGAGAACCCTAATTCTTTCGGAAACCGTCTTTTCCGCACTGATTTTCTCTTACAGATAACCCTAAGCGTATCCCAGGCCCCTTTCACTGAACCGCCACCATCAGCATCGACGTCTGTCATTCCTCCCCATAATCCTGAAGCTCGTTCTGGACGCTGCCCTCATGTCAGAGTCGGATCAGTACTCTAACTGTCACTCAATCTGCAGCATACTCCTTACCTTACAACTAATGCTGACCCTATCCCTGGTACCGGTATCTGACACTTCACCTTCATCATTGTTGTGACCCTCACTTCACCTTAAACTTAAACTTATTCTTGCACTCACCCTCACATCAGAGGCGGATCCGAATTCTAACTGCAACCCTACTTCACCCGTACTCCTTATCAAACCCATAACCCTACCCTAGATCTGAACCTTGAATCAGATTATTCACCTTCATCGTTGCTACCCACTATGACACCCTTAATGGTGTGACTCGATCTCACACTCGCCCTCAATTTAGAATTGCACCCTAATTCTGTCCATAACCATATTATCTGCATAAACCTGCATAGACCTTTCCTTACAGAAAACTCTAACCCTAGAACAGGTTCCTTTACCTGCATGCTCACCACCAGCATTGATGTCACCGATGCCATACCTTAATGATGATGTCCAGACTGGCCTTCACCCACACGTCAGAGTAGGATCCTCTATCTAAACATAACCACATCCACGGCATAAACTAAAACAATTCCCTATCCCTAACCCTAGCACATACCTGTGACCTGACCATCCATAATCTCCATGGATGTGACCCTTGCCTCATTGTAAGCCTGCGACTGAATTGGACAGTTGCCCTAACCTTGCAGAAGGACCCTCAGTCTAAACGTACCAATACCCTGCCCCTACGGCTTTCCAAAATCCTAACCCTAACCCTAGCCCTGGCTCGTGGTCCTTACACCTCACCTTGACCATTGACGTCAACCATGCCTCACCATAAACCTGATCCACCAACTTGCACTCCCTTTCTCATCAGAACTAGAAGCCAACCCTATCCATAAAGCCACTGTCTCTGCATACCAGAGAGAACAAAAAATTTTAACTCTAAAACTGGTGCCTGGACCTATACACAAAGCGTCATTATCACAAACAAACAGGGATCTCCTCAACACGGAAACGCAAATTCACACTCGCACTCACATCAGAGGTAGACCCTAACCCTAATAATTAACTTATCCTTTCTGCATAACAGCCCTAACCTCTATATTCAAAGCCTAGCCATGACTCTTGGACCTGCCCCTTCACCATAACCGTTGGCATCACCTGCGCTTCATCGTAATCCTAATCTTCAATCCCGAACGTGCCCTCCCATCGGAGAGAAACTCGAAATTTTTCCATAAACCTATCCTTCTTCTACACCTTACAGAGCACAATAAACTTACTCTAGGCCTCGGCATTTTACCTGATCCAAAACCAACAGCCTCAATGTCTGTCTTGCCGCACCATAAGCCTGAAGCTCAAGGTGGCCCTCGCCCTCACTTCAGGGTCAGATGCAAACTCTAAATGTTACTCCACATTCCTGTAAATCTTACTGAACACCTAACCCTAACCCTAGCGCGAAGCCTTGGACTAGATTCTTCACCTACAACATTGATGTCAACTAAGACACATCTTAACTCGGAGCCTGAATTTCACATTCTCAATCACAACAGAAGAGAACCCTTATTCTCTCGGTAACCGTCTCTTCCGCAGAGATTTTCTCTCACAGATAGCCCTAACCCTCTCCCAGGACCCTTTCACTGAACCGCTACCATCAGCATCGACGTCTGTCATTCCTGCCCACAACCCTGAAGCTCGTTCTGGCCACTGCCCTCTTGTCAGAGTCGGATCAGAACGCTAAATGTCACTCAATTTTCCGCAGACTCCTTACCTTACAACTAATGCCAACCCTATCCCTGGTGCCAGGATCTGACACTTCACCTTCATCATTGATGTCACACTCACTTCACCTTAAACCTTAAACTTATTCTTGCACAAAACCTCACATCAGAGGTGGATCCGAATTCTAACGGCAACCATATCTCCCCGTACTCCCTATCGAACACATAACCCTAACCCTAGATCTGACCCTTGAACCAGAATCTTCACCTTCACCGTTGCTATCAACTATGACTCCCTTAATCCTCTGACTCGACCTCACACTCACACTCAATTCAGAATTTTTCGCAAATTCTGTCCATAACCATATTTTCTGCATAGACCTTTCCTTACAGAAAACCCTAACCCTAGCCCTGGATCCTTAACCTGAATGCTCACCGTCAGCATTGGTGTCACCGATGCCACATCTTGATGATGAAGTCCAAGCTGGCCTTCACCCACACGTCAGAGTAGGATGCTTAATATAAACATAACCACATCCACCGCATAAACTTTAGACAATTGCCTAACCCTAACCCTAGCACATTCCTGTGACCTGAGCCTCCAAAATCATCATGGACGTCACCCTTGCCTCACTGCGACTCAATTGGACAGTTGCCCTAAACTTGGAGAAGGACCCTCAGTCTAAACGTACCAATTGCCTGCCCCTACAGCTTTCCGAAAACCTAACCCTAACACTACCCCTGGCTCGGGGTCCTGACACCTCACCTTGACCATTGACGTCATCCATGCCTCACCATAAACCTGATCCACCATCTTGCGCACCCTGTCACATCAGACTCAGAAGCTAACTCTATCCGTAAAGAGAATGTTTCTGTATACCAGAGAGAACACAGAATTTTAACCCTGAAACTGATGCCTGGATCTGTATACAGAGTGTCAGCATCGGAGACACCCAGGGATCTCCCAACACGGCAACAAAATTTCACAGTCACAGTCACATCAGAGCTAGACCTTAAGTCGTATAATTAACTTATTCTTTCTGTACTAGAGCCCGAACCAGTAATTCTAACCCTAGCCATGACTCTGGGACATGCCCCTTAATCGTAACCATTGGCATCACTCACGCTTCATCGTAATCCTTTACCTCAATCCCGCACTTGCCCTCCCATCAGAGAGAAACCTGAAGCCTTTCCATAACCCTATCCCTCCTGTACACCTTACAGAACAAAACTAAACTTACTCTAGCCCTTGGGACTATACGTGAACTGACACCGTCAGCTTCAACGTCTGTCATGCCGCACCATAAGCCTGAATCTCAAGGTCGCCGTCACCCTCACGTCAGGGACAGATGAGAACTCTAAATGTAACTGCATAATCCGGTCAATCTTACTGAACACCTAACCCTAACCCTAGTGTAACGCCCTGGACTAGATTTTTCACCCGCAGCAATGATGTCAACTACGACACATCTTAATTCGGAGCTTGAATCTCACACTCGCACTGACATCAGAAGAGAACCCTAATTCTTTCGGAAACCGTCTTTTCCGCACTGATTTTCTCTTACAGATAACCCTAAGCGTATCCCAGGCCCCTTTCACTGAACCGCCACCATCAGCATCGACGTCTGTCATTCCTCCCCATAATCCTGAAGCTCGTTCTGGACGCTGCCCTCATGTCAGAGTCGGATCAGTACTCTAACTGTCACTCAATCTGCAGCATACTCCTTACCTTACAACTAATGCTGACCCTATCCCTGGTACCGGGATCTGACACTTCACCTTCATCATTGTTGTGACCCTCACTTCACCTGAAACTTAAACTTATTCTTGCACTCACCCTCACATCAGAGGCGGATCCGAATTCTAACTGCAACCCTACTTCACCCGTACTCCTTATCAAACCCATAACCCTACCCTAGATCTGAACCTTGAATCAGATTATTCACCTTCATCGTTGCTACCCACTATGACACCCTTAATGGTGTGACTCGATCTCACACTCGCCCTCAATTTAGAATTGCACCCTAATTCTGTCCATAACCATATTATCTGCATAAACCTGCATAGACCTTTCCTTACAGAAAACTCTAACCCTAGAACAGGTTCCTTTACCTGCATGCTCACCACCAGCATTGATGTCACCGATGCCATACCTTAATGATGATGTCCAGACTGGCCTTCACCCACACGTCAGAGTAGGATCCTCTATCTAAACATAACCACATCCACGGCATAAACTAAAACAATTCCCTATCCCTAACCCTAGCACATACCTGTGACCTGACCATCCATAATCTCCATGGATGTGACCCTTGCCTCATTGTAAGCCTGCGACTGAATTGGACAGTTGCCCTAACCTTGCAGAAGGACCCTCAGTCTAAACGTACCAATACCCTGCCCCTACGGCTTTCCAAAATCCTAACCCTAACCCTAGCCCTGGCTCGTGGTCCTTACACCTCACCTTGACCATTGACGTCAACCATGCCTCACCATAAACCTGATCCACCAACTTGCACTCCCTTTCTCATCAGAACTAGAAGCCAACCCTATCCATAAAGCCACTGTCTCTGCATACCAGAGAGAACAAAAAATTTTAACTCTAAAACTGGTGCCTGGACCTATACACAAAGCGTCATTATCACAAACAAACAGGGATCTCCTCAACACGGAAACGCAAATTCACACTCGCACTCACATCAGAGGTAGACCCTAACCCTAATAATTAACTTATCCTTTCTGCATAACAGCCCTAACCTCTATATTCAAAGCCTAGCCATGACTCTTGGACCTGCCCCTTCACCATAACCGTTGGCATCACCTGCGCTTCATCGTAATCCTAATCTTCAATCCCGAACGTGCCCTCCCATCGGAGAGAAACTCGAAATTTTTCCATAAACCTATCCTTCTTCTACACCTTACAGAGCACAATAAACTTACTCTAGGCCTCGGCATTTTACCTGATCCAAAACCAACAGCCTCAATGTCTGTCTTGCCGCACCATAAGCCTGAAGCTCAAGGTGGCCCTCGCCCTCACTTCAGGGTCAGATGCAAACTCTAAATGTTACTCCACATTCCTGTAAATCTTACTGAACACCTAACCCTAACCCTAGCGCGAAGCCTTGGACTAGATTCTTCACCTACAACATTGATGTCAACTAAGACACATCTTAACTCGGAGCCTGAATTTCACATTCTCAATCACAACAGAAGAGAACCCTTATTCTCTCGGTAACCGTCTCTTCCGCAGAGATTTTCTCTCACAGATAGCCCTAACCCTCTCCCAGGACCCTTTCACTGAACCGCTACCATCAGCATCGACGTCTGTCATTCCTGCCCACAACCCTGAATTTCGTTCTGGCCACTGCCCTCTTGTCAGAGTCGGATCAGAACGCTAAATGTCACTCAATTTTCCGCAGACTCCTTACCTTACAACTAATGCCAACCCTATCCCTGGTGCCAGGATCTGACACTTCACCTTCATCATTGATGTCACACTCACTTCACCTTAAACCTTAAACTTATTCTTGCACAAAACCTCACATCAGAGGTGGATCCGAATTCTAACGGCAACCATATCTCCCCGTACTCCCTATCGAACACATAACCCTAACCCTAGATCTGACCCTTGAACCAGAATCTTCACCTTCACCGTTGCTATCAACTATGACTCCCTTAATCCTCTGACTCGACCTCACACTCACACTCAATTCAGAATTTTTCGCAAATTCTGTCCATAACCATATTTTCTGCATAGACCTTTCCTTACAGAAAACCCTAACCCTAGCCCTGGATCCTTAACCTGAATGCTCACCGTCAGCATTGGTGTCACCGATGCCACATCTTGATGATGAAGTCCAAGCTGGCCTTCACCCACACGTCAGAGTAGGATGCTTAATATAAACATAACCACATCCACCGCATAAACTTTAGACAATTGCCTAACCCTAACCCTAGCACATTCCTGTGACCTGAGCCTCCAAAATCATCATGGACGTCACCCTTGCCTCACTGCGACTCAATTGGACAGTTGCCCTAAACTTGGAGAAGGACCCTCAGTCTAAACGTACCAATTGCCTGCCCCTACAGCTTTCCGAAAACCTAACCCTAACACTACCCCTGGCTCGGGGTCCTGACACCTCACCTTGACCATTGACGTCATCCATGCCTCACCATAAACCTGATCCACCATCTTGCGCACCCTGTCACATCAGACTCAGAAGCTAACTCTATCCGTAAAGAGAATGTTTCTGTATACCAGAGAGAACACAGAATTTTAACCCTGAAACTGATGCCTGGATCTGTATACAGAGTGTCAGCATCGGAGACACCCAGGGATCTCCCAACACGGCAACAAAATTTCACAGTCACAGTCACATCAGAGCTAGACCTTAAGTCGTATAATTAACTTATTCTTTCTGTACTAGAGCCCGAACCAGTAATTCTAACCCTAGCCATGACTCTGGGACATGCCCCTTAATCGTAACCATTGGCATCACTCACGCTTCATCGTAATCCTTTACCTCAATCCCGCACTTGCCCTCCCATCAGAGAGAAACCTGAAGCCTTTCCATAACCCTATCCCTCCTGTACACCTTACAGAACAAAACTAAACTTACTCTAGCCCTTGGGACTATACGTGAACTGACACCGTCAGCTTCAACGTCTGTCATGCCGCACCATAAGCCTGAATCTCAAGGTCGCCGTCACCCTCACGTCAGGGACAGATGAGAACTCTAAATGTAACTGCATAATCCGGTCAATCTTACTGAACACCTAACCCTAACCCTAGTGTAACGCCCTGGACTAGATTTTTCACCCGCAGCAATGATGTCAACTACGACACATCTTAATTCGGAGCTTGAATCTCACACTCGCACTGACATCAGAAGAGAACCCTAATTCTTTCGGAAACCGTCTTTTCCGCACTGATTTTCTCTTACAGATAACCCTAAGCGTATCCCAGGCCCCTTTCACTGAACCGCCACCATCAGCATCGACGTCTGTCATTCCTCCCCATAATCCTGAAGCTCGTTCTGGACGCTGCCCTCATGTCAGAGTCGGATCAGTACTCTAACTGTCACTCAATCTGCAGCATACTCCTTACCTTACAATTAATGCTGACCCTATCCCTGGTACCGGGATCTGACACTTCACCTTCATCATTGTTGTGACCCTCACTTCACCTGAAACTTAAACTTATTCTTGCACTCACCCTCACATCAGAGGCGGATCCGAATTCTAACTGCAACCCTACTTCACCCGTACTCCTTATCAAACCCATAACCCTACCCTAGATCTGAACCTTGAATCAGATTATTCACCTTCATCGTTGCTACCCACTATGACACCCTTAATGGTGTGACTCGATCTCACACTCGCCCTCAATTTAGAATTGCACCCTAATTCTGTCCACAACCATATTATCTGCATATACCTTCATAGACCTTTCCTTACAGAAAACTCTAACCCTAGAACAGGTTCCTTTACCTGCATGCTCACCACCAGCATTGATGTCACCGATGCCATACCTTAATGATGAAGTCCAAACTGGCCTTCACCCACACGTCAGAGTAGGATCCTCTATCTAAACATAACCACATCCACGGCATAAACTAAAACAATTCCCTATCCCTAACCCTAGCACATACCTGTGGCCAGACCATCCATAATCTCCATGGATGTGACCCTTGCCTCATTGTAAGCCTGCGACTGAATTGGACAGTTGCCCTAACCTTGCAGAAGGACCCTCAGTCTAAAAGTACCAATACCCTGCCCCTACGGCTTTCCAAAATCCTAACCCTAACCCTAGCCCTGGCTCGTGGTCCTGACACCTCACCTTGACCATTGACGTCAACCATGCCTCACCATAAACCTGATCCACCATCTTGCACTCCCTTTCTCATCAGAACTAGAAGCCAACTCTATCCATAAAGCCAATGTCTCTGCATACCAGAGAGAACAAAAAATTTTAACTCTAAAACTGGTGCCTGGACCTATACACAAAGCGTCATTATCACAAACAAACAGGGATCTCCTCAACACGGAAACGCAAATTCACACTCGCACTCACATCAGAGGTAGACCCTAACCCTAATAATTAACTTATCCTTTCTGCACAACAGCCCTAACCTCTATATTCAAAGCCTAGCCATGACTCTTGGACCTGCCCCTTCACCATAACCGTTGGCATCACCTGCGCTTCATCGTAATCCTAATCTTCAATCCCGAACGTGCCCTCCCATCGGAGAGAAACTCGAAATTTTTCCATAAACCTATCCTTCTTCTACACCTTACAGAGCACAATAAACTTACTCTAGCCCTCGGCATTTTACCTGATCCAAAACCAACAGCCTCAATGTCTGTCTTGCCGCACCATAAGCCTGAAGCTCAAGGTGGCCCTCGCCCTCACTTCAGGGTCAGATTGAAACTCTAAATGTTACTCCACATTCCTGTAAATCTTACTGAACACCTAACCCTAACCCTAGCGCGAAGCCTTGGACTAGATTCTTCACCTACAACATTGATGTCAACTAAGACACATCTTAACTCGGAGCCTGAATTTCACATTCTCAATCACAACAGAAGAGAACCCTTATTCTCTCGGTAACCGTCTCTTCCGCAGAGATTTTCTCTCACAGATAGCCCTAACCCTCTCCCAGGACCATTTCACTGAACCGCTACCATCAGCATCGACGTCTGCCATTCGTGCCCACAACCCTGAAGCTCATTCTGGCCACTGCCCTCTTGTCAGAGTCGGATCAGAACGCTAAATGTCACTCAATTTTCCGCAGACTCCTTACCTTACAACTAATGCCAACCCTATCCCTGGTGCCAGGATCTGACACTTCACCTTCATCAATGATGTCACACTCACTTCATCTTAAACCTTAAACTTATTCTTGCACAAAACCTCACATCAGAGGTGGATCCGAATTCTAACGGCAACCCTATCTCACCCGTACTCCCTATCGAACTCATAACCCTAACCCTAGATCTGACCCTTGAACCAGAATCTTCACCTTCACCGTTGCTATCAACTATGACTCCCTTAATCCTCTGACTCGACCTCACACTCACACTCAATTCAGAATTTTTCGCAAATTCTGTCCATAACCATATTTTCTGCATAGACCTTTCCTTACAGAAAACCCTAACCCTAGCCCCGGATCCTTAACCTGAATGCTCACAGTCAGCATTGGTGTCACCGATGCCACATCTTGATGATGAAGTCCAAGCTGGCCTTCACCCACACGTCAGAGTAGGATGCTTAATCTAAACATAACCACATCCACCGCATAAATTTTAGACAATTGCCTAACCCTAACCCTAGCACATTCCTGTGACCTGAGCCTCCAAAATCATCATGGACGTCACCCTTGCCTCACTGCGACTCAATTGGACAGTTGCCCTAAACTTGGAGAAGGACCCTCAGTCTAAACGTACCAATTGCCTGCCCCTACAGCTTTCCAAAAACCTAACCCTAACACTACCCCTGGCTCGTGGTCCTGACAACTCACCTTGACCATTGACGTCATCCGTGCCTCACCATAAACCTGATCCACCATCTTGCGCACCCTGTCACATCAGACTCAGAAGCTAACTCTATCCGTAAAGAGAATGTTTCTGTATACCAGAGAGAACACAGAATTTTAACCCTGAAACTGATGCCTGGACCTGTATACAGAGTGTCAGCATCGGAGACACCCAGGGATCTCCCAACACGGCAACACAATTTCACAGTCACAGTCACATCAGAGCTAGACCTTAAGTCTTATAATTAACTTATTCTTTCTGTACTAGAGCCCGAACCAGTAATTCTAACCCAAGCCATGACTCTTGGACATGCCCCTTAATCGTAACCATTGGCATCACTCACGCTTCATCGTAATCCTTTACCTCTATCCCGCACTTGCTCTCATATCAGAGAGAAACCTGAAGCCTTTCCATAACCCTATCCTTCCTGTACACCTTACAGAACAAAACTAAACTTACTCTAGCCCTTGACACTATACCTGAACCGACACCGTCAGCTTCAACGTCTGTCATGCCGCACCATAAGCCTGAATCTCAAGGTCGCCGTCACCCTCACGTCAGGGACAGATGCGAACTCTAAATGTAACTGCATAATCCTGTCAATCGTACTGAGCACCTAACCCTAACCCTAGTGCCGTGCCCTGGACTAGATTTGTCACCCGCAGCAATGATGTCAACTACGACACATCTTAATTCGGAGCTTGAATCTCACACTCGCACTGACATCAGAAGAGAACCATAGTTCTTTCGGAAACCGTCTTTTCCGCACTGATTTTCTCTTACAGATAACACTAAGCGTATCCCAGGCCCCTTTCACTGAACCGCCACCATCAGCATCGACGTCTGTCATTCCTCCCCATAATCCTGAAGCTCGTTCTGGACGCTGCCCTCATGTCAGAGTCGGATCAGTACTCTAACTGTCACTCGATCTGCAGCATACTCCTTACCTTACAACTAATGCTGACCCTATCCCTGGTACCGGGATCTGACACTTCACCTTCATCATTGTTGTGACCCTCACTTCACCTGAAACTTAAACTTATTCTTGCACTCACCCTCACATCAGAGGCGGATCCGAATTCTAACTGCAACCCTACTTCACCCGTACTCCTTATCAAACCCATAACCCTACCCTAGATCTGAACCTTGAATCAGATTATCACCTTCATCGTTGCTACCCACTATGACACCCTTAATGGTGTGACTCGATCTCACACTCGCCCTCAACTTAGAATTGCACCCTAATTCTTTCCATAATCATATTATCTGCATAAACCTGCATAGGCCTTTCCTTACAGAAAACTCTAACCCTAGAACAGGTTCCTTTAACTGCATGCTCACCACCAGCATTGATGTCACCGATGCCATACCTTAATGATGAAGTCCAAACTGGCCTTCACCCACACGTCAGAGTGGGATCCTCTATCTAAACATAACCACATCCACGGCATAAACTAAAACAATTCCCTATCCCTAACCCTAGCACATACCTGTGGCCTGACCTTCCATAATCTCCATGGATGTGACCCTTGCCACATTGTAAGCCTGCGACTGAATTGGACAGTTGCCCTAACCTTGCAGAAGGACCCTCAGTCTAAACGTACCAATACCCTGCCCCTACGGCTTTCCAAAATCCTAACCCTAACCCTAGCCCTGGCTCGTGGTCCTGACACCTCACCTTGACCATTGACGTCAACCATGCCTCACCATAAACCTGATCCACCATCTTGCACTCCCTTTCAAATCAGAACTAGAAGCCATCTCTATCCATAAAGCCAATGTCTCTGCATACCAGAGAGAACAAAAAAATTTAACTCTAAAACTGGTGCCTGGACCTATACACAAAGCATCATTATCACAAACACCCAGGGATCTCCTCAACACGGAAACGCAAATTCACACTCGCACTCACATCAGATGTAGACACTAACCCTAATAATTAACTTATCCTTTCTACACAACATCCCTAACCTCTATATTCAAAGCCTAGCCATGACTCTTGGACCTGCCCCTTCACCATAACCATTGGCATCACCTGCGCTTCATCGTAATCCTAATCTTCAATCCCGAACGTGCCCTCCCATCGGAGAGAAACTCGAAATTTTTCCATAAACCTATCCTTCTTCTACACCTTACAGAGCACAATAAACTTACTCTAGCCCTCGGCATTTTACCTGATCCAAAACCAACAGCCTCAATGTCTGTCTTGCCGCACCATAAGCCTGAAGCTCAAGGTGGCCCTCGCCCTCACTTCAGGGTCAGATGCAAACTCTAAATGTTACTCCACATTCCTGTAAATCTTCCTGAACACGTAACCCTAACCCTAGCGCGAAGCCTTAGACTAGATTCTTCACCTACAACATTGATGTTAACTAAGACACATCTTAACTCGGAGCCTGAATTTCACATTCTCAATCACAACAGAAGAGAACCCTTATTCTCTCGGTAACCGTCTCTTCCGCAGAGATTTTCTCTCACAGATAGCCCTAACCCTCTCCCAGGACCCTTTCACTGAACCGCTTCCATCAGCATCGACGTCTGTCATTCGTGCCCACAACCCTGAAGCTCGTTCTGGCCACTGCCCTCTTGTCAGAGTCGGATCAGAACGCTAAATGTCACTCAATTTTCCGCAGACTCCTTACGTTACAACTAATGCCAACCCTATCCCTGGTGCCAGGATCTGACACTTCACCTTCATCATTGATGTCACACTCACTTCACATTAAACCTTAAACTTATTCTTGCACAAAACCTCACATGAGAGGTGGATGCGAATTCTAACTGCAACCCTATCTCACCCGTACTCCTTATCGAACACATAACCCTAACCCTAGATCTGACCCTTGAACCAGAATCTTCACTTTCTCCGTTGCTATCAACTATGACTCCCTTAATCCTCTGACTCGATCACACACTCACACTCAATTCAGAATTTTTCGCAAATTCTGTCCATAACCATATTTTCTGCATAGACCTTTCCTTACAGAAAACCCTAACCCTAGCCCCGGATCCTTAACCTGAATGCTCACCGTCAGCATTGGTGTCACCGATGCCACATCTTTATGATGAAGTCCAAGCTGGCCTTCACCCACACGTCAGAGTAGGATGCTTAATCTAAACATAACCACATCCACCGCATAAACTTTAGACAATTGCCTAAACGTAACCCTAGCACATTCCTGTGACCTGAGCCTCCAAAATCATCATGGACGTCACCCTTGCCTCACTGCGACTCAATTGGACAGTTGCCTTAATCTTGGAGAAGGAACCTCAGTCTAAACGTACCAATTGCCTGCCCCTACAGCTTTCCAAAAACCTAACCCTAACACTACCCCTTTCTCGGGGTCCTGACACCTCACCTTGACCATTGACGTAATCCGTGCCTCACCATAAACCTGATCCACCATCTTGCGCACCCTGTCACATCAGACTCAGAAGCTAACTCTATCCGTAAAGAGAATGTTTCTGTATACCAGAGAGAACACAGAATTTTAACCCTGAAACTGATGCCTGGACCTGTATACAGAGTGTCAGCATCGGAGACACCCAGGGATCTCCCAACACGGCAACACAATTTCACAGTCACAGTCACATCAGAGCTAGACCTTAAGTCTTATAATTAACTTATTCTTTCTGTACTAGAGCCCGAACCAGTAATTCTAACCCTAGCCATGACTCTGGGACATGCCCCTTAATCGTAACCATTGGCATCACTCACGCTTCATCGTAATTCTTTACCTCAATCCCGCACTTGCCCTCCCATCAGAGAGAAACCTGAAGCCTTTCCATAACCCTATCCCTCCTGTACACCTTACAGAACAAAACTAAACTTACTCTAGCCCTTGTGAATATACGTGAACCGACACCGTCAGCTTCAACGTCTGTCATGCCGCACCATAAGCCTGAATCTCAAGGTCGCCGTCACCCTCACGTCAGGGACAGATGCGAACTCTAAATGTAACTGCATAATCCTGTCAATCTTACTGAACACCTAACGCTAACCCTAGTGTCACGCCCTGGACTAGATTTTTCACCCGCAGCAATGATGTCAACTACGACACATCTTAATTCGGAGCTTGAATCTCACACTCGCACTGACATCAGAAGAGAACCCTAATTCTTTCGGAAACCGTCTTTTCCGCACTGATTTTCTCTTACAGATAACCCTAAGCGTATCCCAGGCCCCTTTCACTGAACCGCCACCATCAGCATCGACGTCTGTCATTCCTCCCCATAATCCTGAAGCTCGTTCTGGACGCTGCCCTCATGTCAGAGTCGGATCAGTACTCTAACTGTCACTCAATCTGCAGCATACTCCTTACCTTACAACTAATGCTGACCCTATCCCTGGTACCGGTATCTGACACTTCACCTTCATCATTGTTGTGACCCTCACTTCACCTGAAACTTAAACTTATTCTTGCACTCACCCTCACATCAGAGGCGGATCCGAATTCTAACTGCAACCCTACTTCACCCGTACTCCTTATCAAACCCATAACCCTTCCCTAGATCTGAACCTTGAATCAGATTATTCACCTTCATCGTTGCTACCCACTATGACACCCTTAATGGTGTGACTCGATCTCACACTCGCCCTCAACTTAGAATTGCACCCTAATTCTTTCCATAATCATATTATCTGCATAAACCTGCATAGCCCTTTCCTTACAGAAAACTCTAACCCTAGAACAGGTTCCTTTACCTGCATGCTCACCACCAGCATTGATGTCACCGATGCCAAACCTTAATGATGAAGTCCGAACTGGCCTTCACCCACACGTCAGAGTGGGATCCTCTATCTAAACATAACCACATCCACGGCATAAACTAAAACAATTCCCTATCCCTAACCCTAGCACATACCTGTGGCCTGACCATCCATAATCTCCATGGATGTGACCCTTGCCTCATTGTAAGCCTGCGACTGAATTGGACAGTTGCCCTAACCTTGCAGAAGGACCCTCAGTCTAAACGTACCAATACCCTGCCCCTACGGCTTTCCAAAATCCTAACGCTAACCCTAGCCCTGGCTCGTGGTCCTGACACCTCACCTTGACCATTGACGTCAACCATGCATCACCATAAACCTGATCCACCAACTTGCACTCCCTTTCTCATCAGAACTAGAAGCCAACCCTATCCATAAAGCCACTGTCTCTGCATACCAGAGAGAACAAAAAATTTTAACTCTAAAACTGGTGCCTGGACCTATACACAAAGCGTCATTATCACAAACACCCAGGGATCTCCTCAACACGGAAAAGCAAATTCACACTCGCACTCACATCAGAGGTAGACCCTAACCCTAATAATTAACTTATCCTTTCTGCACAACAGCCCTAACCTCTATATTCAAAGCCTAGCCATGACTCTTGGACCTGCCCCTTCTCCATAACCGTTGGCATCACCTGCGCTTCATCGTAATCCTAATCTTCAATCCCGAACGTGCCCTCCCATCGGAGAGAAACTCGAAATTTTTCCATAAACCTATCCTTCTTCTACACCTTACAGAGCACAATAAACTTACTCTAGCCCTCGGCATTTTACCTGATCCAAAACCAACAGCCTCAATGTCTGTCTTGCCGCACCATAAGCCTGAAGCTCAAGGTGGCCCTCGCCCTCACTTCAGGGTCAGATGCAAACTCTAAATGTTACTCCACATTCCTGTAAATCTTCCTGAACACCGAACCCTAACCCTAGCGCGAAGCCTTGGACTAGATTCTTCACCTACAACATTGATGTCAACTAAGACACATCTTAACTCGGAGCCTGAATTTCACATTCTCAATCACAACAGAAGAGAACCCTTATTCTCTCGGTAACCGTCTCTTCCGCAGAGATTTTCTCTCACAGATAGCCCTAACCCTTTCCCAGGACCCTTTCACTAAACCGCTACCATCAGCATCAACGTCTGCCATTCGTGCCCACAACCCTGAAGCTCGTTCTGGCCACTGCCCTCTTGTCAGAGTCGGATCAGAACGCTAAATGTCACTCAATTTTCCGCAGACTCCTTACCTTACAACTAATGCCAACCCTATCCCTGGTGCCAGGATCTGACACTTCACCTTCATCATTGATGTCACACTCACTTCATCTTAAACCTTAAACTTATTCTTGCACAAAACCTCACATCAGAGGTGGATCCGAATTCTAACGGCAACCATATCTCACCCGTACTCCCTATCGAACACATAACCCTAACCCTAGATCTGACCCTTGAACCAGAATCTTCACCTTCACCGTTGCTATCAACTATGACTCCCTTAATCCTCTGACTCGACCTCACACTCACACTCAATTCAGAATTTTTCGCAAATTCTGTCCATAACCATATTTTCTGCATAGACCTTTCCTTACAGAAAACCCTAACCCTAGCCCCGGATCCTTAACCTGAATGCTCACCGTCAGCATTGGTGTCACCGATGCCACATCTTGATGATGAAGTCCAAGCTGGCCTTCACCCACACGTCAGAGTAGGATGCTTAATCTAAACATAACCACATCCACCGCATAAACTTTAGACAATTGCCTAACCCTAACCCTAGCACATTCCTGTGACCTGAGCCTCCAAAATCATCATGGACGTCACCCTTGCCTCACTGCGACTCAATTGGACAGTTGCCCTAAACTTGGAGAAGGACCCTCAGTCTAAACGTACCAATTGCCTGCCCCTACAGCTTTCCAAAAACCTAACCCTAACACTACCCCTGGCTCGGGGTCCTGACACCTCACCTTGACCATTGACGTCATCCGTGCCTCACCATAAACCTGATCCACCATCTTGCGCACCCTGTCACATCAGACTCAGAAGCTAACTCTATCCGTAAAGAGAATGTTTCTGTATACCAGAGAGAACACAGAATTTTAACCCTGAAACTGATGCCTGGACCTGTATACAGAGTGTCAGCATCGGAGACACCCAGGGATCTCCCAACACGGCAACACAATTTCTCAGTCACAGTCACATCAGAGCTAGACCTTAAGTCTCATAATTAACTTATTCTTTCTGTACTAGAGCCCGAACCAGTAATTCTAACCCAAGCCATGACTCTTGGACATGCCCCTTAATCGTAACCATAGGCATCACTCACGCTTCATCGTAATCCTTTACCTCAATCCCGCACTTGCCCGCCCATCAGAGAGAAACCTGAAGCCTTTCCATAACCCTATCCTTCCTGTACACCTTACAGAACAAAACTAAACTTACTCTAGCCCTTGGGACTATACCTGAACCGACACCGTCAGCTTCAACGTCTGTCATGCCGCACCATAAGCCTGAATCTCAAGGTCGCCGTCACCCGCACGTCAGGGACAGATGCGAACTCTAAATGCAACTGCATAATCCTGTCAATCTTACTGAACACCTAACCCTAACCCTAGTGCCAAGCCCTGGACTAGATTTTTCACCCGCAGCAATGATGTCAACTACGACACATCTTAATTCGGAGCTTGAATCTCACACTCGCACTGACATCAGAAGAGAACCCTAATTCTTTCGGAAACCGTCTTTTCCGCACTGATTTTCTCTTACAGATAACCCTAAGCGTATCCCAGGCCCCTTTCACTGAACCGCCACCATCAGCATCGACGTCTGTCATTCCTCCCCATAATCCTGAAGCTCGTTCTGGACGCTGCCCTCATGTCAGAGGCGGATCAGTACTCTAACTGTCACTCAATCTGCACCATACTCCTTACCTTACAACTAATGCTGACCCTATCCCTGGTACCGGGATCTGACACTTCACCTTCATCATTGTTGTGACCCTCACTTCACCTGAAACTTAAACTTATTCTTGCACTCACCCTCACATCAGAGGCGGATCCGAATTCTAACTGCAACCCTACTTCACCCGTACTCCTTATCAAACCCATAACCCTACCCTAGATCTGAACCTTGAATCAGATTATTCACCTTCATCGTTGCTACCCACTATGACACCCTTAATGGTGTGACTCGATCTCACACTCGCCCTCAATTTAGAATTGCACCCTAATTCTGTCCATAACCATATTATCTGCATAAACCTGCATAGACCTTTACTTACAGAAAACTCTAACCCTAGAACAGGTTCCTTTACCTGCATGCTCACCACCAGCATTGATGTCACCGATGCCATACCTTAATGATGAAGTCCAAACTGGTCTTCACCCACACGTCTGAGTAGGATCCTCTATCTAAACATAACCACATACACGGCATAAACTAAAACAATTCCCTATCCCTAACCCTAGCACATTCCTGTGGCCTGACCATCCATAATCTCCATGGATGTGACCCTTGCCTCATTGTAAGCCTGTGACTGAATTGGACAGTTGCCCTAACCTTGCAGAAGGACCCTCAGTCTAAACGTACCAATACCCTGCCCCTACGGCTTTCCAAAATCCTAACCCTTACCCTAGCCCTGGCTCGTGGTCCTGACACCTCACCTTGACCATTGACGTCAACCATGCCTCACCATAAACCTGATCCACCATCTTGCACTCCCTTTCTCATCAGAACTAGAAGCCATCTCTATCCATAAAGCCAATGTCTCTGCATACCAGAGAGAACAAAAAATTTTAACTCTAAAACTGGTGCCTGGACCTATACACAAAGCGTCATTATCACAAACAAACAGGGATCTCCTCAACACGGAAACGCAAATTCACACTCGCACTCAGATCAGAGGTAGACCCTAACCCTAATAATTAACTTATCCTTTCTGCACAACAGCCCTAACGTCTATATTCAAAGCCTAGCCATGACTCTTGGACCTGCCCCTTCACCATAACCGTTGGCATCACCTGCGCTTCATCGTAATCCTAATCTTCAATCCCGAACGTGCCCTCCCATCGGAGAGAAACTCGAAATTTTTCCATAAACCTATCCTTCTTCTACACCTTACAGAGCACAATAAACTTACTCTAGCCCTCGGCATTTTACCTGATCCAAAACCAACAGCCTCAATGTCTGTCTTGCCGCACCATAAGCCTGAAGCTCAAGGTGGCCCTCGCCCTCACTTCAGGGTCAGATGCAAACTCTAAATGTTACTCCACATTCCTGTAAATCTTACTGAACTCCTAACCCTAACCCTAGCGCGAAGCCTTGGACTAGATTCTTCACCTACAACATTGATGTCAACTAAGACACATCTTAACTCGTAGCCTGAATTTCACATTCTCAATCACAACAGAAGAGAACCCTTATTCTCTCGGTAACCGTCTCTTCCGCAGAGATTTTCTCTCACAGATAGCCCTAACCCTCTCCCAGGACCCTTTCACTGAACCGCTACCATCAGCATCGACGTCTGTCATTCGTGCCCACAACCCTGAAGCTCGTTCTGGCCACTGCCCTCTTGTCAGAGTCGGATCAGAACGCTAAATGTCACTCAATTTTCCGCAGACTCCTTACGTTACAACTAATGCCAACCCTATCCCTGGTGCCAGGATCTGACACTTCACCTTCATCATTGATGTCACACTCACTTCACCTTAAACCTTAAACTTATTCTTGCACAAAACCTCACATCAAGGTGGATCCGAATTCTAACGGCAACCATATCTCACCCGTACTTCCTATCGAACACATAACCCTAACCCTAGATCTGACCCTTGAACCAGAATCTTCACCTTCACCGTTGCTATCAACTATGACTCCCTTAATCCTCTGACTCGACCTCACACTCACACTCAATTCAGAATTTTTCGCAAATTCTGTCCATAACCATATTTTCTGCATAGACCTTTCCTTACAGAAAACCCTAACCCTAGCCCCGGATCCTTAACCTGAATGCTCACCGTCAGCATTGGTGTCACCGATGCCACATCTTGATGATGAAGTCCAAGCTGGCCTTCACCCACACGTCAGAGTAGGATGCTTAATCTAAACATAACCACATCCACCGCATAAACTTTAGGCAATTGCCTAACCCTAACCCTAGCACATTCCTGTGACCTGAGCCTCCAAAATCATCATGGACGTCACCCTTGCCTCACTGCGACTCAATTGGACAGTTGCCCTAAACTTGGAGAAGGACCCTCAGTCTAAACGTACCAATTGCCTGCCCCTACAGCTTTCCGAAAACCTAACCCTAACACTACCCCTGGCTCGGGGTCCTGACACCTCACCTTGACCATTGACGTCATCCATGCCTCACCATAAACCTGATTCACCATCTTGCGCACCCTGTCACATCAGACTCAGAAGCTAACTCTATCCGTAAAGGGAATGTTTCTGTATACCAGAGAGAACACAGAATTTTAACCCTGAAACTGATGCCTGGACCTGTATACAGAGTGTCAGCATCGGAGACACCCAGGGATCTCCCAACACGGAAACAATTTCACAGTCACAGTCACATCAGAGCTAGACCTTAAGTCTTATAATTAACTTATTCTTTCTGTACTAGAGCCCGAACCAGTAATTCTAACCCAAGGCATGACTCTTGGACATGCCCCTTAATCGTAACCATTGGCATCACTCACGCTTCATCGTAATCCTTTACCTCAATCCCGCACTTGCCCTCCCATCAGAGAGAAACCTGAAGCCTTTCCATAACCCTTTCCTTCCTGTACACCTTACAGAACAAAACTAAACTTACTCTAGCCCTTGGGACTATACCTGAACCGACACCATCAGCTTCAACATCTGTCATGCCGCACCATAAGCCTGAATCTCAAGGTCGCCGTCACCCGCACGTCAGGGACAGATGCGAACTCTAAATGTAACTGCATAATCCTGTCAATCTTACTGAACACCTAACCCTAACCCTAGTGCCAAGCCCTGGACTAGATTTTTCACCCGCAGCAATGATGTCAACTACGACACATCTTAATTCGGAGCTTGAATCTCACACTCGCACTGACATCAGAAGAGAACCCTAATTCTTTCGGAAACCGTCTTTTCCGCACTGATTTTCTCTTACAGATAACCCTAAGCGTATCCCAGGCCCCTTTCACTGAACCGCCACCATAAGCATCGACGTCTGTCATTCCTCCCCATAATCCTGAAGCTCGTTCTGGACGCTGCCCTCATGTCAGAGGCGGATCAGTACTCTAACTGTCACTCAATCTGCAGCATACTCCTTACCTTACAACTAATGCTGACCCTATCCCTGGTACCGGGATCTGACACTTCACCTTCATCATTGTTGTGACCCTCACTTCACCTGAAACTTAAACTTATTCTTGCACTCACCCTCACATCAGAGGCGGATCCGAATTCTAACTGCAACCCTACTTCACCCGTACTCCTTATCAAACCCATAACCCTTCCCTAGATCTGAACCTTGAATCAGATTATTCACCTTCATCGTTGCTACCCACTATGACACCCTTAATGGTGTGACTCGATCTCACACTCGCCCTCAATTTAGAATTGCACCCTAATTCTGTCCATAACCATATTATCTGCATAAACCTGCATAGACCTTTCCTTACAGAAAACTCTTACCCTAGAACAGGTTCCTTTACCTGCATGCTCACCACCAGCATTGATGTCACCGATGCCATACCTTAATGATGAAGTCCAAACTGGCCTTCACCCACACGTCAGAGTAGGATCCTCTATCTAAACATAACCACATCCACGGCATAAACTAAAACAATTCCCTATCCCTAACCCTAGCACATACCTGTGGCCTGACCATCCATAATCTCCATGGATGTGACCCTTGCCTCATTGTAAGCCTGCGACTGAATTGGACAGTTGCCCTAACCTTGCAGTAGGACCCTCAGTCTAAACGTACCAATACCCTGCCCCTACGGCTTTCCAAAATCCTAACCCTAACCCTAGCCCTGGCTCGTGGTCCTCACACCTCACCTTGACCATTGACGTCAACCATGCCTCACCATAAACCTGATCCACCATCTTGCACTCCCTTTCTCATCAGAACTAGAAGCCAACTCTATCCATAAAGCCAATGTCTCTGCATACCAGAGAGAACAAAAAATTTTAACTCTAAAACTGGTGCCTGGACCTATACACAAAGCGTCATTATCACAAACAAACAGGGATCTCCTCAACACGGAAACGCAAATTCACACTCGCACTCACATCAGAGGTAGACCCTAACCCTAATAATTAACTTATCCTTTCTGCACAACAGCCCTAACCTCTATATTCAAAGCCTAGCCATGACTCTTGGACCTGCCCCTTCACCATAACCGTTGGCATCACCTGCGCTTCATCGTAATCCTAATCTTCAATCCCGAACGTGCCCTCCCATCGGAGAGAAGCTCGAAATTTTTCCATAAACCTATCCTTCTTCTACACCTTACAGAGCACAATAAACTTACTCTAGCCCTCGGCATTTTACCTGATCCAAAACCAACAGCCTCAATGTCTGTCTTGCCGCACCATAAGCCTGAAGCTCAAGGTGGCCCTCGCCCTCACTTCAGGGTCAGATGCAAACTCTAAATGTTACTCCACATTCCTGTAAATCTTACTGAACACCTAACCCTAACCCTAGCGCGAAGCCTTGGACTAGATTCTTCACCTACAACATTGATGTCAACTAAGACACATCTTAACTCGGAGCCTGAATTTCACATTCTCAATCACAACAGAAGAGAACCCTTATTCTCTCGGTAACCGTCTCTTCCGCAGAGATTTTCTCTCACAGATAGCCCTAACCCTCTCCCAGGACCCTTTCACTGAACCGCTACCATAAGCATCGACGTCTGTCATTCCTGCCCACAACCCTGAAGCTCGTTCTGGCCACTGCCCTCTTGTCAGAGTCGGATCAGAACGCTAAATGTCACTCAATTTTCCGCAGACTCCTTACCTTACAACTAATGCCAACCCTATCCCTGGTGCCAGGATCTGACACTTCACCTTCATCATTGATGTCCCACTCACTTCACCTTAAACCTTAAACTTATTCTTGCACAAAACCTCACATCAGAGGTGGATCCGAATTCTAACGGCAACCATATCTCACCCGTACTCCCTATCGAACACATAACCCTAACCCTAGATCTGACCCTTGAACCAGAATCTTCACCTTCACCGTTGCTATCAACTATGACTCCCTTAATCCTCTGACTCGACCTCACACTCACACTCAATTCAGAATTTTTCGCAAATTCTGTCCATAACCATATTTTCTGCATAGACCTTTCCTTACAGAAAACCCTAACCCTAGCCCCGGATCCTTAACCTGAATGCTCACCGTCAGCATTGGTGTCACCGATGCCACATCTTGATGATGAAGTCCAAGCTGGCCTTCACCCACACGTCAGAGTAGGATGCTTAATCTAAACATAACCACATCCACCGCATAAACTTTAGACAATTGCCTAACCCTAACCCTAGCACATTCCTGTGACCTGAGCCTCCAAAATCATCATGGACGTCACCCTTGCCTCACTGCGACTCAATTGGACAGTTGCCCTAAACTTGGAGAAGGACCCTCAGTCTAAACGTACCAATTGCCTGCCCCTACAGCTTTCCGAAAACCTAACCCTAACACTACCACTGGCTCGGGGTCCTGACACCTCACCTTGACCATTGACGTCATCCATGCCTCACCATAAACCTGATCCACCATCTTGCGCACCCTGTCACATCAGACTCAGAAGCTAACTCTATTCGTAAAGAGAATGTTTCTGTATACCAGAGAGAACACAGAATTTTAACCCTGAAACTGATGCCTGGACCTGTATACAGAGTGTCAGCATCGGAGACACCCAGGGATCTCCCAACACGGCAACACAATTTCACAGTCACAGTCACATCAGAGCTAGACCTTAAGTCTTATAATTAACTTATTCTTTCTGTACTAGAGCCCGAACCAGTAATTCTAACCCTAGCCATGACTCTGGGACATGCCCCTTAATCGTAACCATTGGCATCACTCACGCTTCATCGTAATCCTTTACCTCAATCCCGCACTTGCCCTCCCATCAGAGAGAAACCTGAAGCCTTTCCATAACCCTATCCCTCCTGTACACCTTACAGAACAAAACTAAACTTACTCTAGCCCTTGGGACTATACGTGAACCGACACCGTCAGCTTCAACTTCTGTCATGCCGCACCATAAGCCTGAATCTCAAGGTCGCCGTCACCCTCACGTCAGGGACAGATGAGAACTCTAAATGTAACTGCATAATCCTGTCAATCTTACTGAACACCTAACCCTAACCCTAGTGTCACGCCCTGGACTAGATTTTTCACCCGCAGCAATGATGTCAACTACGACACATCTTAATTCGGAGCTTGAATCTCACACTCGCACTGACATCAGAAGAGAACCCTAATTCTTTCGGAAACCGTCTTTTCCGCACTGATTTTCTCTTACAGATAACCCTAAGCGTATCCCAGGCCCCTTTCACTGAACCGCCACCATCAGCATCGACGTCTGTCATTCCTCCCAATAATCCTGAAGCTCGTTCTGGACGCTGCCCTCATGTCAGAGTCGGATCAGTACTCTAACTGTCACTCGATCTGCAGCATACCCCTTACCTTACAACTAATGCTGACCCTATCCCTGGTACCGGGATCTGACACTTCACCTTCATCATTGTTGTGACCCTCACTTCACCTGAAACTTAAACTTATTCTTGCACTCACCCTCACATCAGAGGCGGATCCGAATTCTAACTGCCACCCTACTTCACCCGTACTCCTTATCAAACCCATAACCCTACCCTAGATCTGAACCTTGAATCAGATTATTCACCTTCATCGTTGCTACCCACTATGACACCCTTAATGGTGTGACTCGATCTCACACTCGCCCTCAATTTAGAATTGCACCCTAATTCTGTCCATAACCATATTATCTGCATAAACCTGCATAGGCCTTTCCTTACAGAAAACTCTAACCCTAGAACAGGTTCCTTTACCTGCATGCTCACCACCAGCATTGATGTCACCGATGCCATACCTTAATGATGAAGTCCAAACTGGCCTTCACCCACACGTCAGAGTAGGATCCTCTATCTAAACATAACCACATCCACGGCATAAACTAAAACAATTCCCTATCCCTAACCCTAGCACATACCTGTGGCCTGACCATCCATAATCTCCATGGATGTGACCCTTGCCTCATTGTAAGCCTGCGACTGAATTGGACAGTTGCCCTAACCTTGCAGAAGGACCCTCAGTCTAAACGTACCAATACCCTGCCCCTACGGCTTTCCAAAATCCTAACCCTAACCCTAGCCCTGCCTCGTGGTCCTGACACCTCACCTTGACCATTCACGTCAACCATGCCTCACCATAAACCTGATCCACCAACTTGCACTCCCTTTCTCATCAGAACTAGAAGCCAACCCTATCCATAAAGCCACTGTCTCTGCATACCAGAGAGAACAAAAAATTTTAACTCTAAAACTGGTGCCTGGATCTATACACAAAGCGTCATTATCACAAACACCCAGAGATCTCCTCAACACGGAAACGCAAATTCACACTCGCACTCACATCAGAGGTAGACCCTAACCCTAATAATTAACTTATCCTTTCTGCACAACAGCCCTAACCTCTATATTCAAAGCCTAGCCATGACTCTTGAACCTGCCCCTTCACCATAACCGTTGGCATCACCTGCGCTTCATCGTAATCCTAATCTTCAATCCCGAACGTGCCCTCCCATCGGAGAGAAACTCGAAATTTTTCCATAAACCTATCCTTCTTCTACACCTTACAGAGCACAATAAACTTACTCTAGCCCTCGGCATTTTACCTGAACCAAAACCAACAGCCTCAATGTCTGTCTTGCCGCACCATAAGCCTGAAGCTCAAGGTGGCCCTCGCCCTCACTTCAGGGTCAGATGCAAACTCTAAATGTTACTCCACATTCCTGTAAATCTTCCTGAACACCGAACCCTAACCCTAGCACGAAGCCTTGGACTAGATTCTTCACCTACAACATTGATGTCAACTAAGACACATCTTAACTCGGAGCCTGAATTTCACATTCTCAATCACAACAGAAGAGAACCCTTATTCTCTCGGTAACCGTCTCTTCCGCAGAGATTTTCTCTCACAGATAGCCCTAACCCTCTCCCAGGACCCTTTCACTGAACCGCTACCATCAGCATCAACGTCTGCCATTCGTGCCCACAACCCTGAAGCTCGTTCTGGCCACTGCCCTCTTGTCAGAGTCGGATCAGAACGCTAAATGTCACTCAATTTTCCGCAGACTCCTTACCTTACAACTAATGCCAACCCTATCCCTGGTGCCAGGATCTGACACTTCACCTTCATGATTGATGTCACACTCACTTCATCTTAAACCTTAAACTTATTCTTGCACAAAACCTCACATCAGAGGTGGATCCGAATTCTAACGGCAACCATATCTCACCCGTACTCCCTATCGAACACATAACCCTAACCCTAGATCTGACCCTTGAACCAGAATCTTCACCTTCACCGTTGCTATCAACTATGACTCCCTTAATCCTCTGACTCGACCTCACACTCACACTCAATTCAGAATTTTTCGCAAATTCTGTCCATAACCATATTTTCTGCATAGACCTTTCCTTACAGAAAACCCTAACCCTAGCCCCGGATCCTTAACCTGAATGCTCACCGTCAGCATTGGTGTCACCGATGCCTCATCTTGATGATGAAGTCCAAGCTGGCCTTCACCCACACGTCAGAGTAGGATGCTTAATCTAAACATAACCACATCCACCGCATAAACTTTAGACAATTGCCTAACCCTAAACCTAGCACATTCCTGTGACCTGAGCCTCCAAAATCATCATGGACGTCACCCTTGCCTCACTGCGACTCAATTGGACAGTTGCCCTAAACTTGGAGAAGGACCCTCAGTCTAAACGTACCAATTGCCTGCCCCTACAGCTTTCCGAAAACCTAACCCTAACACTACCCCTGGCTCGGGGTCCTGACACCTCACCTTGACCATTGACGTCATCCATGCCTCACCATAAACCTGATCCACCATCTTGCGCACCCTGTCACATCAGACTCAGAAGCTAACTCTATCCGTAAAGGGAATGTTTCTGTATACCAGAGAGAACACAGAATTTTAACCCTGAAACTGATGCCTGGACCTGTATACAGAGTGTCAGCATCGGAGACACCCAGGGATCTCCCAACACGGAAACACAATTTCACAGTCACAGTCACATCAGAGCTAGACCTTAAGTCTTATAATTAACTTATTCTTTCTGTACTAGAGCCCGAACCAGTAATTCTAACCCAAGCCATGACTCTTGGACATGCCCCTTAATCGTAACCATTGGCATCACTCACGCTTCATCGTAATCCTTTACCTCAATCCCGCACTTGCCCTCCCATCAGAGAGAAACCTGAAGCCTTTCCATAACCCTATCCTTCCTGTACACCTTACAGAACAAAACTAAACTTACTCTAGCCCTTGGGACTATACCTGAACCGACACCGTCAGCTTCAACATCTGTCATGCCGCACCATAAGCCTGAATCTCAAGGTCGCCGTCACCCGCACGTCAGGGACAGATGCGAACTCTAAATGTAACTGCATAATCCTGTCAATCTTACTGAACACCTAACCCTAACCCTAGTGCCAAGCCCTGGACTAGATTTTTCACCCGCAGCAATGATGTCAACTACGACACATCTTAATTCGGAGCTTGAATCTCACACTCGCACTGACATCAGAAGAGAACCCTAATTCTTTCGGAAACCGTCTTTTCCGCACTGATTTTCTCTTACAGATAACCCTAAGCGTATCCCAGGCCCCTTTCACTGAACCGCCACCATCAGCATCGACGTCTGTCATTCCTCCCCATAATCCTGAAGCTCGTTCTGGACGCTGCCCTCATGTCAGAGGCGGATCAGTACTCTAACTGCAACTCAATCTGCAGCATACTCCTTACCTTACAACTAATGCTGACCCTATCCCTGGTACCGGGATCTGACACTTCACCTTCATCATTGTTGTGACCCTCACTTCACCTTAAACTTAAACTTATTCTTGCACTCACCATCACATCAGAGGCGGATCCGAATTCTAACTGCAACCCTACTTCACCCGTACTCCTTATCAAACCCATAACCCTACCCTAGATCTGAACCTTGAATCAGATTATTCACCTTCATCGTTGCTACCCACTATGACACCCTTAATGGTGTGACTCGATCTCACACTCGCCCTCAATTTAGAATTGCACCCTAATTCTGTCCATAACCATATTATCTACATAAACCTGCATAGACCTTTCCTTACAGAAAACTCTAACCCTAGAACAGGTTCCTTTACCTGCATGCTCACCACCAGCATTGATGTCACCGATGCCATACCTTAATGATGAAGTCCAAACTGGCCTTCACCCACACGTCAGAGTAGGATCCTCTATCTAAACATAACCACATCCACGGCATAAACTAAAACAATTCCCTATCCCTAACCCTAGCACATACCTGTGGCCTGACCATCCATAATCTCCATGGATGTGACCCTTGCCTCATTGTAAGCCTGCGACTGAATTGGACAGTTGCCCTAACCTTGCAGAAGGACCCTCAGTCTAAACGTACCAATACCCTGCCCCTACGGCTTTCCAAAATCCTAACCCTAACCCTAGCCCTGGCTCGTGGTCCTCACACCTCACCTTGACCATTGACGTCAACCATGCCTCACCATAAACCTGATCCACCATCTTGCACTCCCTTTCTCATCAGAACTAGAAGCCAACTCTATCCATAAAGCCAATGTCTCTGCATACCAGAGAGAACAAAAAATTTTAACTCTAAAACTGGTGCCTGGACCTATACACAAAGCGTCATTATCACAAACAAACAGGGATCTACTCAACACGGAAACGCAAATTCACACTCGCACTCACATCAGAGGTAGACCCTAACCCTAATAATTAACTTATCCTTTCTGCACAACAGCCCTAACCTCTATATTCAAAGCCTAGCCATGACTCTTGGACCTGCCCCTTCACCATAACCGTTGGCATCACCTGCGCTTCATCGTAATCCTAATCTTCAATCCCGAACGTGCCCTCCCATCGGAGAGAAACTCGAAATTTTTCCATAAACCTATCCTTCTTCTACACCTTACAGAGCACAATAAACTTACTCTAGCCCTCGGCATTTTACCTGATCCAAAACCAACAGCCTCAATGTCTGTCTTCCGCACCATAAGCCTGAAGCTCAAGGTGGCCCTCGCCCTCACTTCAGGGTCAGATGCAAACTCTAAATGTTACTCCACATTCCTGTAAATCTTACTGAACACCTAACCCTAACCCTAGCGCGAAGCCTTGGACTAGATTCTTCACCTACAACATTGATGTCAACTAAGACACATCTTAACTCGGAGCCTGAATTTCACATTCTCAATCACAACAGAAGAGAACCCTTATTCTCTCGGTAACCGTCTCTTCCGCAGAGATTTTCTCTCACAGATAGCCCTAACCCTCTCCCAGGACCCTTTCACTGAACCGCTACCATCAGCATCGACTTCTGCCATTCGTGCCCACAACCCTGAAGCTCGTTCTGGCCACTGCCCTCTTGTCAGAGTCGGATCAGAACGCTAAATGTCACTCAATTTTCCGCAGACTCCTTACCTTACAACTAATGCCAACCCTATCCCTGGTGCCAGGATCTGACACTTCACCTTCATCATTGATGTCACACTCACTTCATCTTAAACCTTAAACTTATTCTTGCACAAAACCTCACATCAGAGGTGGATCCGAATTCTAACGGCAACCATATCTCACCCGTACACCCTATCGAACACAAAACCCTAACCCTAGATCTGACCCTTGAACCAGAATCTTCACCTTCACCGTTGCTATCAACTATGACTCCCTTAATCCTCTGACTCGACCTCACACTCACACTCAATTCAGAATTTTCCGCAAATTCTGTCCATAACCATATTTTCTGCATAGACCTTTCCTTACAGAAAACCCTAACCCTAGCCCCGGATCCTTAACCTGAATGCTCACCGTCAGCATTGGTGTCACCGATGCCACATCTTGATGATGAAGTCCAAGCTGGCCTTCACCCACACGTCAGAGTAGGATGCTTAATCTAAACATAACCACATCCACCGCATAAACTTTAGACAATTGCCTAACCCTAACCCTAGCACATTCCTGTGACCTGAGCCTCCAAAATCATCATGGACGTCACCCTTGCCTCACTGCGACTCAATTGGACAGTTGCCCTAAACTTGGAGAAGGACCCTCAGTCTAAACGTACCAATTGCCTGCCCCTACAGCTTTCCAAAAACCTAACCCTAACACTACCCCTGGCTCGGGGTCCTGACACCTCACCTTGACCATTGACGTCATCCGTGCCTCACCATAAACCTGATCCACCATCTTGCGCACCCTGTCACATCAGACTCAGAAGCTAACTCTATCCGTAAAGAGAATGTTTCTGTATACCAGAGAGAACACAGAATTTTAACCCTGAAACTGATGCCTGGACCTGTATACAGAGTGTCAGCATCGGAGACACCCAGGGATCTCCCAACACGGCAACACAATTTCACAGTCACAGTCACATCAGAGCTAGACCTTAAGTCTTATAATTAACTTATTCTTTCTGTACTAGAGCCCGAACCAGTAATTCTAACCCAAGCCATGACTCTTGGACATGCCCCTTAATCGTAACCATTGGCATCACTCACGCTTCATCGTAATCCTTTACCTCAATCCCGCACTTGCCCTCCCATCAGAGAGAAACCTGAAGCCTTTCCATAACCCTATCCTTCCTGTACACCTTACAGAACAAACCTAAACTTACTCTAGCCCTTGGGACTATACCTGAACCGACACCGTCAGCTTCAACGTCTGTCATGCCGCACCATAAGCCTGAATCTCAAGGTCGCCGTCACCCGCACATCAGGGACAGATGCGAACTCTAAATGTAACTGCATAATCCTGTCAATCTTACTGAACACCTAACCCTAACCCTAGTGCCAAGCCCTGGACTAGATTTTTCACCCGCAGCAATGATATCAACTACGACACATCTTAATTCGGAGCTTGAATCTCACACTCGCACTGACATCAGAAGAGAACCCTAATTCTTTCGGAAACCATCTTTTCCGCACTGATTTTCTCTTACAGATAACCCTAAGCGTATCCCAGGCCCCTTTCACTGAACCGCCACCATCAGCATCAACGTCTGTCATTCCTCCCCATAATCCTGAAGCTCGTTCTGAACGCTGCCCTCATGTCAGAGTCGGATCAGTACTCTAACTGTCACTCAATCTGCAGCATACTCCTTACCTTACAACTAATGCTGACCCTATCCCTGGTACCGGGATCTGACACTTCACCTTCATCATTGTTGTGACCCTCACTTCACCTTAAACTTAAACTTATTCTTGCACTCACCCTCACATCAGAGGCGGATCCGAATTCTAACTGCAACCCTACTTCACCCGTACTCCTTATCAAATCCATAACCCTACCCTAGATCTGAACCTTGAATCAGATTATTCACCTTCATCGTTGCTACCCACTATGACACCCTTAATGGTGTGACTCGATCTCACACTCGCCCTCAATTTACAATTGCACCCTAATTCTGTCCATAACCATATTATCTGCATAAACCTGCATAGACCTTTCCTTACAGAAAACTCTAACCCTAGAACAGGTTCCTTTACCTGCATGCTCACCACCAGCATTGATGTCACCGATGCCATACCTTAATGATGAAGTCCAGACTGGCCTTCACCCACATGTCAGAGTAGGATCCTCTATCTAAACATAACCACATCCACGGCATAAACTAAAACAATTCCCTATCCCTAACCCTAGCACATACCTGTGGCCTGACCATCCATAATCTCCATGGATGTGACCCTTGCCTCATTGTAAGCCTGCGACTGAATTGGACAGTTGCCCTAACCTTGCAGAAGGACCCTCAGTCTAAACGTACCAATACCCTGCCCCTACGGCTTTCCAAAATCCTAACCCTATCCCTAGCCCTGGCTCGTGGTCCTGACACCTCACCTTGACCATTGACGTCAACCATGCCTCACCATAAACCTGATCCACCATCTTGCACTCCCTTTCTCATCAGAACTAGAAGCCATCTCTATCCATAAAGCCAATGTCTCTGCATACCAGAGAGAACAAAAAATTTTAACTCTAAAACTGGTGCCAGGACCTATACACAAAGCGTCATTATCACAAACACCCAGGGATCTCCTCAACACGGAAACGCAAATTCACACTCGCACTCACATCAGAGGTAGACCCTAACCCTAATAATTAACTTATCCTTTCTGCACAACAGCCCTAACCTCTATATTCAAAGCCTAGCCATGACTCTTGGACCTGCCCCTTCACCATAACCATTGGCATCACCTCCGCTTCATCGTAATCCTAAACTTCAATCCCGAACGTGCCCTCCCATCGGAGAGAAACTCGAAATTTTTCCATAAACCTATCCTTCTTCTACACCTTACAGAGCACAATAAACTTACTCTAGCCCTCGGCATTTTACCTGATCCAAAACAAACAGCCTCAATATCTGTCTTGCCGCACCATAAGCCTGAAGCTCAAGGTGGCCCTCGCCCTCACTTCAGGGTCAGATGCAAACTCTAAATGTTACTCCACATTCCTGTAAATCTTACTGAACACCTAACCCTAACCCTAGCGCGAAGCCTTGGACTAGATTCTTCACCTACAATATTGATGTCAACTAAGACACATCTTAACTCCGAGCCTGAATTTCACATTCTCAATCACAACAGAAGAGAACCATTATTCTCTCGGTAACCGTCTCTTCCGCAGAGATTTTCTCTCACAGATAGCCCTAACCCTCTCCCAGGTCCCTTTCACTGAACCGCTACCATCAGCATCGACGTCTGTCATTCCTGCCCACAACCCTGAAGCTCGTTCTGGCCACTGCCCTCTTGTCAGAGTCGGATCAGAACGCTAAATGTCACTCAATTTTCCGCAGACTCCTTACCTTACAACTAATGCCAACCCTATCCCTGGTGCCAGGATCTGACACTTCACCTTCATCATTGATGTCACACTCACTTCACCTTAAACCTTAAACTTATTCTTGCACAAAACCTCACATCAGAGGTGGATCCGAATTCTAACGGCAACCATATCTCACCCGTACTCCCTATCGAACACATAACCCTAACCCTAGATCTGACCCTTGAACCAGAATCTTCACCTTCACCGTTGCTATCAACTATGACTCCCTTAATCCTCTGACTCGACCTCACACTCACACTCAATTCAGAATTTTTCGCAAATTCTGTCCATAACCATATTTTCGGCATAGACCTTTCCTTACAGAAAACCCTAACCCTAGCCCCGGATCCTTAACCTGAATGCTCACCGTCAGCATTGGTGTCACCGATGCCACATCTTGATGATGAAGTCCAAGCTGGCCTTCACCCACACGTCAGAGTAGGATGCTTAATCTAAACATAACCGCATCCACCGCATAAACTTTAGACAATTGCGTAACCCTAACCCTAGCACATTACTGTGACCTGAGCCTCCAAAATCATCATGGACGTCACCCTTGCCTCACTGCGACTCAATTGGACAGTTGCCCTAAACTTGGAGAAGGACCCTCAGTCTAAACGTACCAATTGCCTGCCCCTACAGCTTTCCGAAAACCTAACCCTAACACTACCCCTGGCTCGGGGTCCTGACACCTCACTTTGACCATTGACGTCATCCATGCCTCACCATAAACCTGATCCACCATCTTGCGCACCCTGTCACATCAGACTCAGAAGCTAACTCTATCCGTAAAGGGAATGTTTCTGTATACCAGAGAGAACACAGAATTTTAACCCTGAAACTGATGCCTGGACCTGTATACAGAGTGTCAGCATCGGAGACACCCAGGGATCTCCCAACACGGAAACACAATTTCACAGTCACAGTCACATCAGAGCTAGACCTTAAGTCTTATAATTAACTTATTCTTTCTGTACTAGAGCCCGAACCAGTAATTCTAACCCAAGCCATGACTCTTGGACATGCCCCTTAATCGTAACCATTGGCATCACTCACGCTTCATCGTAATCCTTTACCTCAATCCTGCACTTGCCCTCCCATCAGAGAGAAACCTGAAGCCTTTCCATAACCCTATCCTTCCTGTACACCTTACAGAACAAAACTAAACTTACTCTAGCCCTTGGGACTATACCTGAACCGACACCGTCAGCTTCAACGTCTGTCATGCCGCACCATAAGCCTGAATCTCAATGTCGCCGTCACCCGCACGTCAGGGACAGATGCGAACTCTAAATGTAACTGCATCATCCTGTCGATCTTACTGTACACCTAACCCTAACCCTAGTGCCAAGCCCTGGACTAGATTTTTCACCCGCAGCAATGATGTCAACTACGACACATCTTAATTCGGAGCTTGAATCTCACACTCGCACTGACATCAGAAGAGAACCCTAATTCTTTCGGAAACCGTCTTTTCCGCACTGATTTTCTCTTACAGATAACCCTAAGCGTATCCCAGGCCCCTTTCACTGAACCGCCACCATCAGCATCGACGTCTGTCATTCCTCCCCATAATCCTGAAGCTCGTTCTGGACGCTGCCCTCATGTCAGAGGCGGATCAGTACTCTAACTGTCACTCAATCTGCAGCATACTCCTTACCTTACAACTAATGCTGACCCTATCCCTGGTACCGGGATCTGACACTTCACCTTCATCATTGTTGTGACCCTCACTTCACCTGAAACTTAAACTTATTCTTTCACTCACCCTCACATCAGAGGCGGATCCGAATTCTAACTGCAACCCTACTTCACCCGTACTCCTTATCAAACCCATAACCCTACCCTAGATCTGAACCTTGAATCAGATTATTCACCTTCATCGTTGCTACCCACTATGACACCCTTAATGGTGTGACTCGATCTCACACTCGCCCTCAATTTAGAATTGCACCCTAATTCTGTCCATAACCATATTATCTGCATAAACCTGCATAGACCTTTACTTACAGAAAACTCTAACCCTAGAACAGGTTCCTTTACCTGCATGCTCACCACCAGCATTGATGTCACCGATGCCATACCTTAATGATGAAGTCCAAACTGGTCTTCACCCACACGTCTGAGTAGGATCCTCTATCTAAACATAACCACATACACGGCATAAACTAAAACAATTCCCTATCCCTAACCCTAGCACATTCCTGTGGCCTGACCATCCATAATCTCCATGGATGTGACCCTTGCCTCATTGTAAGCCTGTGACTGAATTGGACAGTTGCCCTAACCTTGCAGAAGGACCCTCAGTCTAAACGTACCAATACCCTGCCCCTACGGCTTTCCAAAATCCTAACCCTTACCCTAGCCCTGGCTCGTGGTCCTGACAACTCACCTTGACCATTGACGTCAACCATGCCTCACCATAAACCTGATCCACCATCTTGCACTCCCTTTCTCATCAGAACTAGAAGCCATCTCTATCCATAAAGCCAATGTCTCTGCATACCAGAGAGAACAAAAAATTTTAACTCTAAAACTGGTGCCTGGACCTATACACAAAGCGTCATTATCACAAACAAACAGGGATCTCCTCAACACGGAAACGCAAATTCACACTCGCACTCACATCAGAGGTAGACCCTAACCCTAATAATTAACTTATCCTTTCTGCACAACAGCCCTAACCTCTATATTCAAAGCCTAGCCATGACTCTTGGACCTGCCCCTTCACCATAACCGTTGGCATCACCTGCGCTTCATCGTAATCCTAATCTTCAATCCCGAACGTGCCCTCCCATCGGAGAGAAACTCGAAATTTTTCCATAAACCTATCCTTCTTCTACACCTTACAGAGCACAATAAACTTACTCTAGCCCTCGGCATTTTACCTGATCCAAAACCAACAGCCTCAATGTCTGTCTTGCCGCACCATAAGCCTGAAGCTCAAGGTGGCCCTCGCCCTCACTTCAGGGTCAGATGCAAACTCTAAATGTTACTCCACATTCCTGTAAATCTTACTGAACTCCTAACCCTAACCCTAGCGCGAAGCCTTGGACTAGATTCTTCACCTACAACATTGATGTCAACTAAGACACATCTTAACTCCGAGCCTGAATTTCACATTCTCAATCACAACAGAAGAGAACCCTTATTCTCTCGGTAACCGTCTCTTCCGCAGAGATTTTCTCTCACAGATAGCCCTAACCCTCTCCCAGGACCCTTTCACTGAACCGCTACCATCAGCATCGACGTCTGTCATTCGTGCCCACAACCCTGAAGCTCGTTCTGGCCACTGCCCTCTTGTCAGAGTCGGATCAGAACGCTAAATGTCACTCAATTTTCCGCAGACTCCTTACGTTACAACTAATGCCAACCCTATCCCTGGTGCCAGGATCTGACACTTCACCTTCATCATTGATGTCACACTCACTTCACCTTAAACCTTAAACTTATTCTTGCACAAAACCTCACATCAAGGTGGATCCGAATTCTAACGGCAACCATATCTCACCCGTACTTCCTATCGAACACATAACCCTAACCCTAGATCTGACCCTTGAACCAGAATCTTCACCTTCACCGTTGCTATCAACTATGACTCCCTTAATCCTCTGACTCGACCTCACACTCACACTCAATTCAGAATTTTTCGCAAATTCTGTCCATAACCATATTTTCTGCATAGACCTTTCCTTACAGAAAACCCTAACCCTAGCCCCGGATCCTTAACCTGAATGCTCACCGTCAGCATCGGTGTCACCGATGCCACATCTTGATGATGAAGTCCAAGCTGGCCTTCACCCACACGTCAGAGTAGGATGCTTAATCTAAACATAACCGCATGCACCGCATAAACTTTAGACAATTGCCTAACCCTAACCCTAGCACATTCCTGTGACCTGAGCCTCCAAAATCATCATGGACGTCACCCTTGCCTCACTGCGACTCAATTGGACAGTTGCCCTAAACTTGGAGAAGGACCCTCAGTCTAAACGTACCAATTGCCTGCCCCTACAGCTTTCCGAAAACCTAACCCTAACACTACCCCTGGCTCGGGGTCCTGACACCTCACCTTGACCATTGACGTCATCCATGCCTCACCATAAACCTGATCCACCATCTTGCGCACCCTGTCACATCAGACTCAGAAGCTAACTCTATCCGTAAAGGGAATGTTTCTGTATACCAGAGAGAACACAGAATTTTAACCCTGAAACTGATGCCTGGACCTGTATACAGAGTGTCAGCATCGGAGACACCCAGGGATCTCCCAACACGGAAACACAATTTCACAGTCACAGTCACATCAGAGCTAGACCTTAAGTCTTATAATTAACTTATTCTTTCTGTACTAGAGCCCGAACCAGTAATTCTAACCCAAGCCATGACTCTTGGACATGCCCCTTAATCGTAACCATTGGCATCACTCACGCTTCATCGTAATCCTTTACCTCAATCCCGCACTTGCCCTCCCATCAGAGAGAAACCTGAAGCCTTTCCATAACCCTATCCTTCCTGTACACCTTACAGAACAAAACTAAACTTACTCTAGCCCTTGGGACTATACCTGAACCGACACCGTCAGCTTCAACGTCTGTCATGCCGCACCATAAGCCTGAATCTCAAGGTCGCCGTCACCCGCACGTCAGGGACAGATGCGAACTCTAAATGTAACTGCATAATCCTGTCAATCTTACTGAACACCTAACCCTAACCCTAGTGCCAAGCCCTGGACTAGATTTTTCACCCGCAGCAATGATGTCAACTACGACACATCTTAATTCGGAGCTTGAATCTCACACTCGCACTGACATCAGAAGAGAACCCTAATTCTTTCGGAAACCGTCTTTTCCGCACTGATTTTCTCTTACAGATAACCCTAAGCGTATCCCAGGCCCCTTTCACTGAACCGCCACCATCAGCATCGACGTCTGTCATTCCTCCCCATAATCCTGAAGCTCGTTCTGGACGCTGCCCTCATGTCAGAGGCGGATCAGTACTCTAACTGTCACTCAATCTGCAGCATACTCCTTACCTTACAACTAATGCTGACCCTATCCCTTTTACCGGGATCTGACACTTCACCTTCATCATTGTTGTGACCCTCACTTCACCTTAAACTTAAACTTATTCTTGCACTCACCCTCACATCAGAGGCGGATCCGAATTCTAACTGCAACCCTACTTCACCCGTACTCCTTATCAAACCCATAACCCTACCCTAGATCTGAACCTTGAATCAGATTATTCACCTTCATCGTTGCTACCCACTATGACACCCTTAATGGTGTGACTCGATCTCACACTCGCCCTCAATTTAGAATTGCACCCTAATTCTGTCCATAACCATATTATCTGCATAAACCTGCATAGACCTTTCCTTACAGAAAACTCTAAACCTAGAACAGGTTCCTTTACCTGCATGCTCACCACCAGCATTGATGTCACCGATGCCATACCTTAATGATGAAGTCCAAACTGGCCTTCACCCACACGTCAGAGTAGGATCCTCTATCTAAACATAACCACATCCACGGCATAAACTAAAACAATTCCCTATCCCTAACCCTAGCACATACCTGTGGCCTGACCATCCATAATCTCCATGGATGTGACCCTTGCCTCATTGTAAGCCTGCGACTGAATTGGACAGTTGCCCTAACCTTGCAGAAGGACCCTCAGTCTAAACGTACCAATACCCTGCCCCTACGGCTTTCCAAAATCCTAACCCTAACCCTAGCCCTGGCTCGTGGTCCTGACACCTCACCTTGACCATTGACGTCAACCATGCCTCACCATAAACCTGATCCACCATCTTGCACTCCCTTTCTCATCAGAACTAGAAGCCAACTCTATCCATAAAGCCAATGTCTCTGCATACCAGAGAGAACAAAATATTTTAACTCTAAAACTGGTGCCTGGACCTATACACAAAGCGTCATTATCACAAACAAACAGGGATCTCCTCAACACGGAAACGCAAATTCACACTCGCACTCACATCAGAGGTAGACCCTAACCCTAATAATTAACTTATCCTTTCTGCACAACAGCCCTAACCTCTATATTCAAAGCCTAGCCATGACTCTTGGACCTGCCCCTTCACCATAACCGTTGGCATCACCTGCGCTTCATCGTAATCCTAATCTTCAATCCCGAACGTGCCCTCCCATCGGAGAGAAACTCGAAATTTTTCCATAAACCTATTCTTCTTCTACACCTTACAGAGCACAATAAACTTACTCTAGCCCTCGGCATTTTACCTGATCCAAAACCAACAGCCTCAATGTCTGTCTTGCCGCACCATAAGCCTGAAGCTCAAGGTGGCCCTCGCCCTCACTTCAGGGTCAGATGCAAACTCTAAATGTTACTCCACATTCCTGTAAATCTTACTGAACACCTAACCCTAACCCTAGCGCGAAGCCTTGGACTAGATTCTTCACCTACAACATTGATGTCAACTAAGACACATCTTAACTCGGAGCCTGAATTTCACATTCTCAATCACAACAGAAGAGAACCCTTATTCTCTCGGTAACCGTCTCTTCCGCAGAGATTTTCTCTCACAGATAGCCCTAACCCTCTCCCAGGACCCTTTCACTGAACCGCTACCATCAGCATCGACGTCTGTCATTCCTGCCCACAACCCTGAAGCTCGTTCTGGCCACTGCCCTCTTGTCAGAGTCGGATCAGAACGCTAAATGTCACTCAATTTTCCGCAGACTCCTTACCTTACAACTAATGCCAACCCTATCCCTGGTGCCAGGATCTGACACTTCACCTTCATCATTGATGTCACACTCACTTCACCTTAAACCTTAAACTTATTCTTGCACAAAACCTCACATCAGAGGTGGATCCGAATTCTAACGGCAACCATATCTCACCCGTTCTATCTATCGAACACATAACCCTAACCCTAGATCTGACCCTTGAACCAGAATCTTCACCTTCACCGTTGCTATCAACTATGACTCCCTTAATCCTCTGACTCGACCTCACACTCACACTCAATTCAGAATTTTTCGCAAATTCTGTCCATAACCATATTTTCTGCATAGACCTTTCCTTACAGAAAACCCTAACCCTAGCCCCGGATCCTTAACCTGAATGCTCACCGTCAGCATCGGTGTCACCGATGCCACATCTTGATGATGAAGTCCAAGCTGGCCTTCACCCACACGTCAGAGTAGGATGCTTAATCTAAACATAACCACATGCACCGCATAAACTTTAGACAATTGCCTAACCCTAACCCTAGCACATTCCTGTGACCTGAGCCTCCAAAATCATCATGGACGTCACCCTTGCCTCACTGCGACTCAATTGGACAGTTGCCCTAAACTTGGAGAAGGACCCTCAGTCTAAACGTACCAATTGCCTGCCCCTACAGCTTTCCGAAAACCTAACCCTAACACTACCCCTGGCTCGGGGTCCTGACAACTCACCTTGACCATTGACGTCATCCATGCCTCACCATAAACCTGATCCACCATCTTGCGCACCCTGTCACATCAGACTCAGAAGCTAACTCTATCCGTAAAGAGAATGTTTCTGTATACCAGAGAGAACACAGAATTTTAACCCTGAAACTGATGCCTGGACCTGTATACAGAGTGTCAGCATCGGAGACACCCAGGGATCTCCCAACACGGCAACACAATTTCACAGTCACAGTCACATCAGAGCTAGACCTTAAGTCTTATAATTAACTTATTCTTTCTGTACTAGAGCCCGAACCAGTAATTCTAACCCTAGCCATGACTCTGGGACATGCCCCTTAATCGTAACCATTGGCATCACTCACGCTTCATCGTAATCCTTTACCTCAATCCCGCACTTGCCCTCCCATCAGAGAGAAACCTGAAGCCTTTCCATAACCCTATCCCTCCTGTACACCTTACAGAACAAAACTAAACTTACTCTAGCCCTTGGGACTATACGTGAACCGACACCGTCAGCTTCAACGTCTGTCATGCCGCACCATAAGCCTGAATCTCAAGGTCGCCGTCACCCTCACGTCAGGGACAGATGAGAACTCTAAATGTAACTGCATAATCCTGTCAATCTTACTGAACACCTAGCCCTAACCCTAGTGTCACGCCCTGGACTAGATTTTTCACCCGCAGCAATGATGTCAACTACGACACATCTTAATTCGGAGCTTGAATCTCACACTCGCACTGACATCAGAAGAGAACCCTAATTCTTTCGGAAACCGTCTTTTCCGCACTGATTTTCTCTTACAGATAACCCTAAGCGTATCCCAGGCCCCTTTCACTGAACCGCCACCATCAGCATCGACGTCTGTCATTCCTCCCCATAATCCTGAAGCTCGTTCTGGACGCTGCCCTCATGTCAGAGTCGGATCAGTACTCTAACTGTCACTCAATCTGCAGCATACTCCTTACCTTACAACTAATGCTGACCCTATCCCTGGTACCGGGATCTGACACTTCACCTTCATCATTGTTGTGACCCTCACTTCACCTGAAACTTAAACTTATTCTTGCACTCACCCTCACATCAGAGGCGGATCCGAATTCTAACTGCAACCCTACTTCACCCGTACTCCTTTTCAAACCCATAACCCTACCCTAGATCTGAACCTTGAATCAGATTATTCACCTTCATCGTTGCTACCCACTATGACACCCTTAATGGTGTGACTCGATCTCACACTCGCCCTCAATTTAGAATTGCACCCTAATTCTGTCCATAACCATATTATCTGCATAAACCTGCATAGACCTTTCCTTACAGAAAACTCTAACCCTAGAACAGGTTCCTTTACCTGCATGCTCACCACCAGCATTGATGTCACCGATGCCATACCTTAATGATGAAGTCCGAACTGGCCTTCACCCACACGTCAGAGTAGGATCTTCTATCTAAACATAACCTCATCCACGGCATAAACTAAAACAATTCCCTATCCCTAACCCTAGCACATACCTGTGACCTGACCATCCATAATCTCCATGGATGTGACCCTTGCCTCATTGTAAGCCTGCGACTGAATTGGACAGTTGCCCTAACCTTGCAGAAGGACCCTCAGTCTAAACGTAACAATACCCTGCCCCTACGGCTTTCCAAAATCCTAACCCTAACCCTAGCCCTGGCTCGTGGTCCTGACACCTCACCCTGACCATTGACGTCAACCATGCCTCACCATAAACCTGATCCACCAACTTGCACTCCCTTTCTCATCAGAACTAGAAGCCAACCCTATCCATAAAGCCACTGTCTCTGCATACCAGAGAGAACAAAAAATTTTAACTCTAAAACTGGTGCCTGGACCTATACACAAAGCATCATTATCACAAACACCCAGGGATCTCCTCAACACGGAAACGCAAATTCACACTCGCACTCACATCAGAGGTAGACCCTAACCCTAATAATTAACTTATCCTTTCTGCACAACAGCCCTAACCTCTATATTCAAAGCCTAGCCATGACTCTTGGACCTGCCCCTTCACCATAACCGTTGGCATCACCTGCGCTTCATCGTAATCCTAATCTTCAATCCCGAACGTGCCCTCCCATCGGAGAGAAACTCGAAATTTTTCCATAAACCTATCCTTCTTCTACACCTTACAGAGCACAATAAACTTACTCTAGCCCTCGGCATTTTACCTGATCCAAAACCAACAGCCTCAATGTCTGTCTTGCCGCACCATAAGCCTGAAGCTCAAGGTGGCCCTCGCCCTCACTTCAGGGTCAGATGCAAACTCTAAATGTTACTCCACATTCCTGTAAATCTTCCTGAACACCTAACCCTAACCCTAGCGCGAAGCCTTGGACTAGATTCTTCACCTACAACATTGATGTCAACTAAGACACATCTTAACTCCGAGCCTGAATTTCACATTCTCAATCACAACAGAAGAGAACCCTTATTCTCTCGGTAACCGTCTCTTCCGCAGAGATTTTCTCTCACAGATAGCCCTAACCCTCTCCCAGGACCCTTTCACTGAATCGCTACCATCAGCATCGACGTCTGCCATTCGTGCTCACGACCCTGAAGCTCGTTCTGGCCACTGCCCTCTTGTCAGAGTCGGATCAGAACGCTAAATGTCACTCAATTTTCCGCAGACTCCTTACCTTACAACTAATGCCAACCCTATCCCTGGTGCCAGGATCTGACACTTCACCTTCATCATTGATGTCACACTCACTTCACCTTAAACCTTAAACTTATTCTTGCACAAAACCTCACATCAGAGGTGGATCCGAATTCTAACGGCAACCATATCTCACCCGTACTCCCTATCGAACACATAACCCTAACCCTAGATCTGACCCTTGAACCAGAATCTTCACCTTCACCGTTGCTATCAACTATGACTCCCTTAATCCTCTGACTCGACCTCACACTCACACTCAATTCAGAATTTTTCGCAAATTCTGTCCATAACCATATTTTCTGCATAGACCTTTCCTTACAGAAAACCCTAACCCTAGCCCCGGATCCTTAACCTGAATGCTCACCGTCAGCATTGGTGTCACCGATGCCACATCTTGATGATGAAGTCCAAGCTGGCCTTCACCCACACGTCAGAGTAGGATGCTTAATCTAAACATAACCACATCCACCGCATAAACTTTAGACAATTGCCTAACCCTAACCCTAGCACATTCCTGTGACCTGAGCCTCCAAAATCATCATGGACGTCACCCTTGCCTCACTGCGACTCAATTGGACAGTTGCCCTAAACTTGGAGAAGGACCCTCAGTCTAAACGTACCAATTGCCTGCCCCTACAGCTTTCCGAAAACCTAACCCTAACACTACCCCTGGCTCGGGGTCCTGACACCTCACCTTGACCATTGACGTCATCCATGCCTCACCATAAACCTGATCCACCATCTTGCGCACCCTGTCACATCAGACTCAGAAGCTAACTCTATCCGTAAAGAGAATGTTTCTGTATACCAGAGAGAACACAGAATTTTAACCCTGAAACTGATGCCTGGACCTGTATACAGAGTGTCAGCATCGGAGACACCCAGGGATCTCCCAACACGGCAACACAATTTCACAGTCACAGTCACATCAGAGCTAGACCTTAAGTCTTATAATTAACTTATTCTTTCTGTACTAGAGCCCGAACCAGTAATTCTAACCCAAGCCATGACTCTTGGACATGCCCCTTAATCGTAACCATTGGCATCACTCACGCTTCATCGTAATCCTTTACCTCAATCCCGCACTTGCCCTCCCATCAGAGAGAAACCTGAAGCCTTTCCATAACCCTATCCTTCCTGTACACCTTACAGAACAAAACTAAACTTACTCTAGCCCTTGGGACTATACCTGAACCGACACCGTCAGCTTCAACGTCTGTCATGCCGCACCATAAGCCTGAATCTCAAGGTCGCCGTCACCCGCACGTCAGGGACAGATGCGAACTCTAAATGTAACTGCATAATCCTGTCAATCTTACTGAACACCTAACCCTAACCCTAGTGCCAAGCCCTGGACTAGATTTTTCACCCGCAGCAATGATGTCAACTACGACACATCTTAATTCGGAGCTTGAATCTCACACTCGCACTGACATCAGAAGAGAACCCTAATTCTTTCGGAAACCGTCTTTTCCGCACTGATTTTCTCTTACAGATAACCCTAAGCGTATCCCAGGCCCCTTTCACTGAACCGCCACCATCAGCATCGACGTCTGTCATTCCTCCCCATAATCCTGAAGCTCGTTCTGGACGCTGCCCTCATGTCAGAGTCGGATCAGTACTCTAACTGTCACTCAATCTGCAGCATACTCCTTACCTTACAACTAATGCTGACCCTATCCCTGGTACCGGGATCTGACACTTCACCTTCATCATTGTTGTGACCCTCACTTCACCTGAAACTTAAACTTATTCTTGCACTCACCCTCACATCAGAGGCGGATCCGAATTCTAACTGCAACCCTACTTCACCCGTACTCCTTATCAAACCCATAACCCTACCCTAGATCTGAACCTTGAATCAGATTATTCACCTTCATCGTTGCTACCCACTATGACACCCTTAATGGTGTGACTCGATCTCACACTCGCCCTCAATTTAGAATTGCACCCTAATTCTGTCCATAACCATATTATCTGCATAAACCTGCATAGACCTTTCCTTACAGAAAACTCTAACCCTAGAACAGGTTCCTTTACCTGCATGCTCACCACCAGCATTGATGTCACCGATGCCATACCTTAATGATGAAGTCCAAACTGGCCTTCACCCACACGTCAGAGTAGGATCCTCTATCTAAACATAACCACATCCACGGCATAAACTAAAACAATTCCCTATCCCTAACCCTAGCACATACCTGTGGCCTGACCATCCATAATCTCCATGGATGTGACCCTTGCCTCATTGTAAGCCTGCGACTGAATTGGACAGTTGCCCTAACCTTGCAGAAGGACCCTCAGTCTAAACGTACCAATACCCTGCCCCTACGGCTTTCCAAAATCCTAACCCTAACCCTAGCCCTGGCTCGTGGTCCTGACACCTCACCTTGACCATTGACGTCAACCATGCCTCACCATAAACCTGATCCACCATCTTGCACTCCCTTTCTCATCAGAACTAGAAGCCAACTCTATCCATAAAGCCAATGTCTCTGCATACCAGAGAGAACAAAAAATTTTAACTCTAAAACTGGTGCCTGGACCTATACACAAAGCGTCATTATCACAAACACCCAGGGATCTCCTCAACACGGAAACGCAAATTCACACTCGCACTCACATCAGAGGTAGACCCTAACCCTAATAATTAACTTATCCTTTCTGCACAACAGCCCTAACCTCTATATTCAAAGCCTAGCCATGACTCTTGGACCTGCCCCTTCACCATAACCGTTGGCATCACCTGCGCTTCATCGTAATCCTAATCTTCAATCCCGAACGTGCCCTCCCATCGGAGAGAAACTCGAAATTTTTCCATAAACCTATCCTTCTTCTACACCTTACAGAGCACAATAAACTTACTCTAGCCCTCGGCATTTTACCTGATCCAAAACCAACAGCCTCAATGTCTGTCTTGCCGCACCATAAGCCTGAAGCTCAAGGTGGCCCTCGCCCTCACTTCAGGGTCAGATGCAAACTCTAAATGTTACTCCACATTCCTGTAAATCTTACTGAACACCTAACCCTAACCCTAGCGCGAAGCCTTGGACTAGATTCTTCACCTACAACATTGATGTCAACTAAGACACATCTTAACTCGGAGCCTGAATTTCACATTCTCAATCACAACAGAAGAGAACCCTTATTCTCTCGGTAACCGTCTCTTCCGCAGAGATTTTCTCTCACAGATAGCCCTAACCCTCTCCCAGGACCCTTTCACTGAACCGCTACCATCAGCATCGACGTCTGCCATTCGTGCCCACAACCCTGAAGCTCGTTCTGGCCACTGCCCTCTTGTCAGAGTCGGATCAGAACGCTAAATGTCACTCAATTTTCCGCAGACTCCTTACCTTACAACTAATGCCAACCCTATCCCTGGTGCCAGGATCTGACACTTCACCTTCATCATTGATGTCACACTCACTTCATCTTAAACCTTAAACTTATTCTTGCACAAAACCTCACATCAGAGGTGGATCCGAATTCTAACGGCAACCCTATCTCACCCGTACTCCCTATCGAACACATAACCCTAACCCTAGATCTGACCCTTGAACCAGAATCTTCACCTTCACCGTTGCTATCAACTATGACTCCCTTAATCCTCTGACTCGACCTCACACTCACACTCAATTCAGAATTTTTCGCAAATTCTGTCCATAACCATATTTTCTGCATAGACCTTTCCTTACAGAAAACCCTAACCCTAGCCCCGGATCCTTAACCTGAATGCTCACCGTCAGCATTGGTGTCACCGATGCCACATCTTGATGATGAAGTCCAAGCTGGCCTTCACCCACACGTCAGAGTAGGATGCTTAATCTAAACATAACCACATCCACCGCATAAACTTTAGACAATTGCCTAACCCTAACCCTAGCACATTCCTGTGACCTGAGCCTCCAAAATCATCATGGACGTCACCCTTGCCTCACTGCGACTCAATTGGACAGTTGCCCTAAACTTGGAGAAGGACCCTCAGTCTAAACGTACCAATTGCCTGCCCCTACAGCTTTCCAAAAACCTAACCCTAACACTACCCCTGGCTCGGGGTCCTGACACCTCACCTTGACCATTGACGTCATCCGTGCCTCACCATAAACCTGATCCACCATCTTGCGCACCCTGTCACATCAGACTCAGAAGCTAACTCTATCCGTAAAGAGAATGTTTCTGTATACCAGAGAGAACACAGAATTTTAACCCTGAAACTGATGCCTGGACCTGTATACAGAGTGTCAGCATCGGAGACACCCAGGGATCTCCCAACACGGCAACACAATTTCACAGTCACAGTCACATCAGAGCTAGACCTTAAGTCTTATAATTAACTTATTCTTTCTGTACTAGAGCCCGAACCAGTAATTCTAACCCAAGCCATGACTCTTGGACATGCCCCTTAATCGTAACCATTGGCATCACTCACGCTTCATCGTAATCCTTTACCTCAATCCCGCACTTGCCCTCCCATCAGAGAGAAACCTGAAGCCTTTCCATAACCCTATCCTTCCTGTACACCTTACAGAACAAAACTAAACTTACTCTAGCCCTTGGGACTATACCTGAACCGACACCGTCAGCTTCAACGTCTGTCATGCCGCACCATAAGCCTGAATCTCAAGGTCGCCGTCACCCGCACGTCAGGGACAGATGCGAACTCTAAATGTTACTGCATAATCCTGTCAATCTTACTGAACACCTAACCCTAACCCTAGTGCCAAGCCCTGGACTAGATTTTTCACCCGCAGCAATGATGTCAACTACGACACATCTTAATTCGGAGCTTGAATCTCACACTCGCACTGACATCAGAAGAGAACCCTAATTCTTTCGGAAACCGTCTTTTCCGCACTGATTTTCTCTTACAGATAACCCTAAGCGTATCCCAGGCCCCTTTCACTGAACCGCCACCATCAGCATCGACGTCTGTCATTCCTCCCCATAATCCTGAAGCTCGTTCTGGACGCTGCCCTCATGTCAGAGTCGGATCAGTACTCTAACTGTCACTCAATCTGCAGCATACTCCTTACCTTACAACTAATGCTGACCCTATCCCTGGTACCGGGATCTGACACTTCACCTTCATCATTGTTGTGACCCTCACTTCACCTGAAACTTAAACTTATTCTTGCACTCACCCTCACATCAGAGGCGGATCCGAATTCTAACTGCAACCCTACTTCACCCGTACTCCTTATCAAACCCATAACCCTACCCTAGATCTGAACCTTGAATCAGATTATTCACCTTCATCGTTGCTACCCACTATGACACCCTTAATGGTGTGACTCGATCTCACACTCGCCCTCAATTTAGAATTGCACCCTAATTCTGTCCATAACCATATTATCTGCATAAACCTGCATAGACCTTTCCTTACAGAAAACTCTAACCCTAGAACAGGTTCCTTTACCTGCATGCTCACCACCAGCATTGATGTCACCGATGCCATACCTTAATGATGAAGTCCAAACTGGCCTTCACCCACACGTCAGAGTAGGATCCTCTATCTAAACATAACCACATCCACGGCATAAACTAAAACAATTCCCTATCCCTAACCCTAGCACATACCTGTGGCCTGACCATCCATAATCTCCATGGATGTGACCCTTGCCTCATTGTAAGCCTGCGACTGAATTGGACAGTTGCCCTAACCTTGCAGAAGGACCCTCAGTCTAAACGTACCAATACCCTGCCCCTACGGCTTTCCAAAATCCTAACCCTAACCCTAGCCCTGGCTCGTGGTCCTGACACCTCACCTTGACCATTGACGTCAACCATGCCTCACCATAAACCTGATCCACCATCTTGCACTCCCTTTCTCATCAGAACTAGAAGCCAACTCTATCCATAAAGCCAATGTCTCTGCATACCAGAGAGAACAAAAAATTTTAACTCTAAAACTGGTGCCTGGACCTATACACAAAGCGTCATTATCACAAACAAACAGGGATCTCCTCAACACGGAAACGCAAATTCACACTCGCACTCACATCAGAGGTAGACCCTAACCCTAATAATTAACTTATCCTTTCTGCACAACAGCCCTAACCTCTATATTCAAAGCCTAGCCATGACTCTTGGACCTGCCCCTTCACCATAACCGTTGGCATCACCTGCGCTTCATCGTAATCCTAATCTTCAATCCCGAACGTGCCCTCCCATCGGAGAGAAACTCGAAATTTTTCCATAAACCTATCCTTCTTCTACACCTTACAGAGCACAATAAACTTACTCTAGCCCTCGGCATTTTACCTGATCCAAAACCAACAGCCTCAATGTCTGTCTTGCCGCACCATAAGCCTGAAGCTCAAGGTGGCCCTCGCCCTCACTTCAGGGTCAGATGCAAACTCTAAATGTTACTCCACATTCCTGTAAATCTTACTGAACACCTAACCCTAACCCTAGCGCGAAGCCTTGGACTAGATTTTTCACCTACAACATTGATGTCAACTAAGACACATCTTAACTCGGAGCCTGAATTTCACATTCTCAATCACAACAGAAGAGAACCCTTATTCTCTCGGTAACCGTCTCTTCCGCAGAGATTTTCTCTCACAGATAGCCCTAACCCTCTCCCAGGACACTTTCACTGAACCGCTACCATCAGCATCGACGTCTGCCATTCGTGCCCACAACCCTGAAGCTCGTTCTGGCCACTGCCCTCTTGTCAGAGTCGGATCAGAACGCTAAATGTCCCTCAATTTTCCGCAGACTCCTTACCTTACAACTAATGCCAACCCTATCCCTGGTGCCAGGATCTGACACTTCACCTTCATCATTGATGTCACACTCACTTCACCTTAAACCTTAAACTTATTCTTGCACAAAACCTCACATCAGAGGTGGATCCGAATTCTAACTGCAACCATATCTCACCCGTACTCCCTATCGAACACATAACCCTAACCCTAGATCTGACCCTTGAACCAGAATCTTCACCTTCACCGTTGCTATCAACTATGACTCCTTTAATCCTCTGACTCGACCTCACACTCACACTCAATTCAGAATTTTTCGCAAATTCTGTCCATAACCATATTTTCTGCATAGACCTTTCCTTACAGAAAACCCTAACCCTAGCCCCGGATCCTTAACCTGAATGCTCACCGTCAGCATTGGTGTCACCGATGCCACATCTTGATGATGAAGTCCAAGCTGGCCTTCACCCACACGTCAGAGTAGGATGCTTAATCTAAACATAACCACATCCACCGCATAAACTTTAGACAATTGCCTAACCCTAACCCTAGCACATTCCCGTGACGTGAGCCTCCAAAATCATCATGGACGTCACCCTTGCCTCACTGCGACTCAATTGGACAGTTGCCCTAAACTTGGAGAAGGACCCTCAGTCTAAACGTACCAATTGCCTGCCCCTACAGCTTTCCGAAAACCTAACCCTAACACTACCCCTGGCTCGGGGTCCTGACACCTCACCTTGACCATTGACGTCATCCATGTCTCACCATAAACCTGATCCACCATCTTGCGCACCCTGTCACATCAGACTCAGAAGCTAACTCTATCCGTAAAGAGAATGTTTCTGTATACCAGAGAGAACACAGAATTTTAACCCTGAAACTGATGCCTGGACCTGTATACAGAGTGTCAGCATCGGAGACACCCAGGGATCTCCCAACACGGCAACAAAATTTCACAGTCACAGTCACATCAGAGATAGACCTTAAGTCTTATAATTAACTTATTCTTTCTGTACTAGAGCCCGAACCAGTAATTCTAACCCAAGCCATGACTCTTGGACATGCCCCTTAATCGTAACCATTGGCATCACTCACGCTTCATCGTAATCCTTTACCTCAATCCCGCACTTGCCCTCCCATCAGAGAGAAACCTGAAGCCTTTCCATAACCCTATCCTTCCTGTACACCTTACAGAACAAAACTAAACTTACTCTAGCCCTTGGGACTATACCTGAACCGACACCGTCAGCCTCAACGTCTGTCATGCCGCACCATAAGCCTGAATCTCAAGGTCGCCGTCACCCGCACGTCAGGGACAGATGCGAACTCTAAATGTAACTGCATAATCCTGTCAATCTTACTGAACACCTAACCCTAACCCTAGTGCCAAGCCCTGGACTAGATTTTTCACCCGCAGCAATGATGTCAACTACGACACATCTTAATTCGGAGCTTGAATCTCACACTCGCACTGACATCAGAAGAGAACCCTAATTCTTTCGGAAACCGTCTTTTCCGCACTGATTTTCTCTTACAGATAACCCTAAGCGTATCCCAGGCCCCTTTCACTGAACCGCCACCATCAGCATCGACGTCTGTCATTCCTCCCCATAATCCTGAAGCTCGTTCTGGACGCTGCCCTCATGTCAGAGTCGGATCAGTACTCTAACTGTCACTCAATCTGCAGCATACTCCTTACCTTACAACTAATGCTGACCCTATCCCTGGTACCGGGATCTGACACTTCACCTTCATCATTGTTGTGACCCTCACTTCACCTGAAACTTAAACTTATTCTTGCACTCACCCTCACATCAGAGGCGGATCCGAATTCTAACTGCAACCCTACTTCACCCGTACTCCTTATCAAACCCATAACCCTACCCTAGATCTGAACCTTGAATCAGATTATTCACCTTCATCGTTGCTACCCACTATGACACCCTTAATGGTGTGACTCGATCTCACACTCGCCCTCAATTTAGAATTGCACCCTAATTCTGTCCATAACCATATTATCTGCATAAACCTGCATAGACCTTTCCTTACAGAAAACTCTAACCCTAGAACAGGTTCCTTTACCTGCATGCTCACCACCAGCATTGATGTCACCGATGCCATACCTTAATGATGAAGTCCAAACTGGCCTTCACCCACACGTCAGAGTAGGATCCTCTATCTAAACATAACCACATCCACGGCATAAACTAAAACAATTCCCTATCCCTAACCCTAGCACATACCTGTGGCCTGACCATCCATAATCTCCATGGATGTGACCCTTGCCTCATTGTAAGCCTGCGACTGAATTGGACAGTTGCCCTAACCTTGCAGAAGGACCCTCAGTCTAAACGTACCAATACCCTGCCCCTACGGCTTTCCAAAATCCTAACCCTAACCCTAGCCCTGGCTCGTGGTCCTGACACCTCACCTTGACCATTGACGTCAACCATGCCTCACCATAAACCTGATCCACCATCTTGCACTCCCTTTCTCATCAGAACTAGAAGCCAACTCTATCCATAAACCCAATGTCTCTGCATACCAGAGAGAACAAAAAATTTTAACTCTAAAACTGGTGCCTGGACCTATACACAAAGCGTCATTATCACAAACAAACAGGGATCTCCTCAACACGGAAACGCAAATTCACACTCGCACTCACATCAGAGGTAGACCCTAACCCTAATAATTAACTTATCCTTTCTGCACAACAGCCCTAACCTCTATATTCAAAGCCTAGCCATGACTCTTGGACCTGCCCCTTCACCATAACCGTTGGCATCACCTGCGCTTCATCGTAATCCTAATCTTCAATCCCGAACGTGCCCTCCCATCGGAGAGAAACTCGAAATTTTTCCATAAACCTATCCTTCTTCTACACCTTACAGAGCACAATAAACTTACTCTAGCCCTCGGCATTTTACCTGATCCAAAACCAACAGCCTCAATGTCTGTCTTGCCGCACCATAAGCCTGAAGCTCAAGGTGGCCCTCGCCCTCACTTCAGGGTCAGATGCAAACTCTAAATGTTACTCCACATTCCTGTAAATCTTACTGAACACCTAACCCTAACCCTAGCGCGAAGCCTTGGACTAGATTTTTCACCTACAACATTGATGTCAACTAAGACACATCTTAACTCGGAGCCTGAATTTCACATTCTCAATCACAACAGAAGAGAACCCTTATTCTCTCGGTAACCGTCTCTTCCGCAGAGATTTTCTCTCACAGATAGCCCTAACCCTCTCCCAGGACACTTTCACTGAACCGCTACCATCAGCATCGACGTCTGCCATTCGTGCCCACAACCCTGAAGCTCGTTCTGGCCACTGCCCTCTTGTCAGAGTCGGATCAGAACGCTAAATGTCACTCAATTTTCCGCAGACTCCTTACCTTACAACTAATGCCAACCCTATCCCTGGTGCCAGGATCTGACACTTCACCTTCATCATTGATGTCACACTCACTTCACCTTAAACCTTAAACTTATTCTTGCACAAAACCTCACATCAGAGGTGGATCCGAATTCTAACTGCAACCATATCTCACCCGTACTCCCTATCGAACACATAACCCTAACCCTAGATCTGACCCTTGAACCAGAATCTTCACCTTCACCGTTGCTATCAACTATGACTCCCTTAATCCTCTGACTCGACCTCACACTCACACTCAATTCAGAATTTTTCGCAAATTCTGTCCATAACCATATTTTCTGCATAGACCTTTCCTTACAGAAAACCCTAACCCTAGCCCCGGATCCTTAACCTGAATGCTCACCGTCAGCATTGGTGTCACCGATGCCACATCTTGATGATGAAGTCCAAGCTGGCCTTCACCCACACGTCAGAGTAGGATGCTTAATCTAAACATAACCACATCCACCGCATAAACTTTAGACAATTGCCTAACCCTAACCCTAGCACATTCCTGTGACCTGAGCCTCCAAAATCATCATGGACGTCACCCTTGCCTCACTGCGACTCAATTGGACAGTTGCCCTAAACTTGGAGAAGGACCCTCAGTCTAAACGTACCAATTGCCTGCCCCTACAGCTTTCCGAAAACCTAACCCTAACACTACCCCTGGCTTGGGGTCCTGACACCTCACCTTGACCATTGACGTCATCCATGTCTCACCATAAACCTGATCCACCATCTTGCGCACCCTGTCACATCAGACTCAGAAGCTAACTCTATCCGTAAAGAGAATGTTTCTGTATACCAGAGAGAACACAGAATTTTAACCCTGAAACTGATGCCTGGACCTGTATACAGAGTGTCAGCATCGGAGACACCCAGGGATCTCCCAACACGGCAACAAAATTTCACAGTCACAGTCACATCAGAGATAGACCTTAAGTCTTATAATTAACTTATTCTTTCTGTACTAGAGCCCGAACCAGTAATTCTAACCCAAGCCATGACTCTTGGACATGCCCCTTAATCGTAACCATTGGCATCACTCACGCTTCATCGTAATCCTTTACCTCAATCCCGCACTTGCCCTCCCATCAGAGAGAAACCTGAAGCCTTTCCATAACCCTATCCTTCCTGTACACCTTACAGAACAAAACTAAACTTACTCTAGCCCTTGGGACTATACCTGAACCGACACCGTCAGCCTCAACGTCTGTCATGCCGCACCATAAGCCTGAATCTCAAGGTCGCCGTCACCCGCACGTCAGGGACAGATGCGAACTCTAAATGTAACTGCATAATCCTGTCAATCTTACTGAACACCTAACCCTAACCCTAGTGCCAAGCCCTGGACTAGATTTTTCACCCGCAGCAATGATGTCAACTACGACACATCTTAATTCGGAGCTTGAATCTCACACTCGCACTGACATCAGAAGAGAACCCTAATTCTTTCGGAAACCGTCTTTTCCGCACTGATTTTCTCTTACAGATAACCCTAAGCGTATCCCAGGCCCCTTTCACTGAACCGCCACCATCAGCATCGACGTCTGTCATTCCTCCCCATAATCCTGAAGCTCGTTCTGGACGCTGCCCTCATGTCAGAGTCGGATCAGTACTCTAATTGTCACTCAATCTGCAGCATACTCCTTACCTTACAACTAATGCTGACCCTATCCCTGGTACCGGGATCTGACACTTCACCTTCATCATTGTTGTGACCCTCACTTCACCTGAAACTTAAACTTATTCTTGCACTCACCCTCACATCAGAGGCGGATCCGAATTCTAACTGCAACCCTACTTCACCCGTACTCCTTATCAAACCCATAACCCTACCCTAGATCTGAACCTTGAATCAGATTATTCACCTTCATCGTTGCTACCCACTATGACACCCTTAATGGTGTGACTCGATCTCACACTCGCCCTCAATTTAGAATTGCACCCTAATTCTGTCCATAACCATATTATCTGCATAAACCTGCATAGACCTTTCCTTACAGAAAACTCTAACGCTAGAACAGGTTCCTTTACCTGCATGCTCACCACCAGCATTGATGTCACCGATGCCATACCTTAATGATGAAGTCCAAACTGGCCTTCACCCACACGTCAGAGTAGGATCCTCTATCTAAACATAACCACATCCACGGCATAAACTAAAACAATTCCCTATCCCTAACCCTAGCACATACCTGTGGCCTGACCATCCATAATCTCCATGGATGTGACCCTTGCCTCATTGTAAGCCTGCGACTGAATTGGACAGTTGCCCTAACCTTGCAGAAGGACCCTCAGTCTAAACGTACCAATACCCTGCCCCTACGGCTTTCCAAAATCCTAACCCTAACCCTAGCCCTGGCTCGTGGTCCTGACACCTCACCTTGACCATTGACGTCAACCATGCCTCACCATAAACCTGATCCACCATCTTGCACTCCCTTTCTCATCAGAACTAGAAGCCAACTCTATCCATAAAGCCAATGTCTCTGCATACCAGAGAGAACAAAAAATTTTAACTCTAAAACTGGTGCCTGGACCTATACACAAAGCGTCATTATCACAAACACCCAGGGATCTCCTCAACACGGAAACGCAAATTCACACTCGCACTCACATCAGAGGTAGACCCTAACCCTAATAATTAACTTATCCTTTCTGCACAACAGCCCTAACCTCTATATTCAAAGCCTAGCCATGACTCTTGGACCTGCCCCTTCACCATAACCGTTGGCATCACCTGCGCTTCATCGTAATCCTAATCTTCAATCCCGAAAGTGCCCTCCCATCGGAGAGAAACTCGAAATTTTTCTATAAACCTATCCTTCTTCTACACCTTACAGAGCACAATAAACTTACTCTAGCCCTCGGCATTTTACCTGATCCAAAACCAACAGCCTCAATGTCTGTCTTGCCGCACCATAAGCCTGAAGCTCAAGGTGGCCCTCGCCCTCAATTCAGGGTCAGATGCAAACTCTAAATGTTACTCCACATTCCTGTAAATCTTACTGAACACCTAACCCTAACCCTAGTGCGAAGCCTTGGACCTACAACATTGATGTCAACTAAGACACATCTTAACTCGGAGCCTGAATTTCACATTCTCAATCACAACAGAAGAGAACCCTTATTCTCTCGGTAACCGTCTCTTCCGCAGAGATTTTCTCTCACAGATAGCCCTAACCCTCTCCCAGGACCCTTTCACTGAACCGCTACCATCAGCATCGACGTCTGCCATTCGTGCCCACAACCCTGAAGCTCGTTCTGGCCACTGCCCTCTTGTCAGAGTCGGATCAGAACGCTAAATGTCACTCAATTTTCCGCAGACTCCTTACCTTACAACTAATGCCAACCCTATCCCTGGTGCCAGGATCTGACACTTCACCTTCATCATTGATGTCACACTCACTTCATCTTAAACCTTAAACTTATTCTTGCACAAAACCTCACATCAGAGGTGGATCCGAATTCTAACGGCAACCCTATCTCACCCGTACTCCCTATCGAACACATAACCCTAACCCTAGATCTGACCCTTGAACCAGAATCTTCACCTTCACCGTTGCTATCAACTATGACTCCCTTAATCCTCTGACTCGACCTCACACTCACACTCAATTCAGAATTTTTCGCAAATTCTGTCCATAACCATATTTTCTGCATAGACCTTTCCTTACAGAAAACCCTAACCCTAGCCCCGGATCCTTAACCTGAATGCTCACCGTCAGCATTGGTGTCACCGATGCCACATCTTGATGATGAAGTCCAAGCTGGCCTTCACCCACACGTCAGAGTAGGATGCTTAATCTAAACATAACCACATCCACCGCATAAACTTTTGACAATTGCCTAACCCTAACCCTAGCACATTCCTGTGACCTGAGCCTCCAAAATCATCATGGACGTCACCCTTGCCTCACTGCGACTCAATTGGACAGTTGCCCTAAACTTGGAGAAGGACCCTCAGTCTAAACGTACCAATTGCCTGCCCCTACAGCTTTCCAAAAACCTAACCCTAACACTACCCCTGGCTCGGGGTCCTGACACCTCACCTTGACCATTGACGTCATCCGTGCCTCACCATAAACCTGATCCACCATCTTGCGCACCCTGTCACATCAGACTCAGAAGCTAACTCTATCCGTAAAGAGAATGTTTCTGTATACCAGAGAGAACACAGAATTTTAACCCTGAAACTGATGCCTGGACCTGTATACAGAGTGTCAGCATCGGAGACACCCAGGGATCTCCCAACACGGCAACACAATTTCACAGTCACAGTCACATCAGAGCTAGACCTTAAGTCTTATAATTAACTTATTCTTTCTGTACTAGAGCCCGAACCAGTAATTCTAACCCAAGCGATGACTCTTGGACATGCCCCTTAATCGTAACCATTGGCATCACTCACGCTTCATCGTAATCCTTTACCTCAATCCCGCACTTGCCCTCCCATCAGAGAGAAACCTGAAGCCTTTCCATAACCCTATCCTTCCTGTACACCTTACAGAACAAAACTAAACTTACTCTAGCCCTTGGGACTATACCTGAACCGACACCGTCAGCTTCAACGTCTGTCATGCCGCACCATAAGCCTGAATCTCAAGGTCGCGGTCACCCGCACGTCAGGGACAGATGCGAACTCTAAATGTTACTCCACATTCCTGTAAATCTTACTGAACACCTAACCCTAACCCAAGCGCGAAGCCTTGGACTAGATTCTTCACCTACAACATTGATGTCAACTAAGACACATCTTAACTCGGAGCCTGAATCTCACACTCGCACTGACATCAGAAGAGAACCCTAATTCTTTCGGAAACCGTCTTTTCCGCACTGATTTTCTCTTACAGATAACCCTAAGCGTATCCCAGGCCCCTTTCACTGAACCGCCACCATCAGCATCGACGTCTGTCATTCCTCCCCATAATCCTGAAGCTCGTTCTGGACGCTGCCCTCATGTCAGAGTCGGATCAGTACTCTAACTGTCACTCAATCTGCAGCATACTCCTTACCTTACAACTAATGCTGACCCTATCCCTGGTACCGGGATCTGACACTTCACCTTCATCATTGTTGTGACCCTCACTTCACCTGAAACTTAAACTTATTCTTGCACTCACCCTCACATCAGAGGCGGATCCGAATTCTAACTGCAACCCTACTTCACCCGTACTCCTTATCAAACCCATAACCCTACCCTAGATCTGAACCTTGAATCAGATTATTCACCTTCATCGTTGCTACCCACTATGACACCCTTAATGGTGTGACTCGATCTCACACTCGCCCTCAATTTAGAATTGCACCCTAATTCTGTCCATAACAAAATTATCTGCATAAACCTGCATAGACCTTTCCTTACAGAAAACTCTAACCCTAGAACAGGTTCCTTTACCTGCATGCTCACCACCAGCATTGATGTCACCGATGCCATACCTTAATGATGAAGTCCAAACTGGCCTTCACCCACACGTCAGAGTAGGATCCTCTATCTAAACATAACCACATCCACGGCATAAACTAAAACAATTCCCTATCCCTAACCCTAGCACATACCTGTGGCCTGACCATCCATAATCTCCATGGATGTGACCCTTGCCTCATTGTAAGCCTGCGACTGAATTGTACAGTTGCCCTAACCTTGCAGAAGGACCCTCAGTCTAAACGTACCAATACCCTGCCCCTACGGCTTTCCAAAATCCTAACCCTAACCCTAGCCCTGGCTCGTGGTCCTGACACCTCACCTTGACCATTGACGTCAACCATGCCTCACCATAAACCTGATCCACCATCTTGCACTCCCTTTCTCATCAGAACTAGAAGCCAACTCTATCCATAAAGCCAATGTCTCTGCATACCAGAGAGAACAAAAAATTTTAACTCTAAAACTGGTGCCTGGACCTATACACAAAGCGTCATTATCACAAACACCCAGGGATATCCTCAACACGGAAACGCAAATTCACACTCGCACTCACATCAGAGGTAGACCCTAACCCTAATAATTAACTTATCCTTTCTGCACAACAGCCCTAACCTCTATATTCAAAGCCTAGCCATGACTCTTGGACCTGCCCCTTCACCATAACCGTTGGCATCACCTGCGCTTCATCGTAATCCTAATCTTCAATCCCGAAAGTGCCCTCCCATCGGAGAGAAACTCGAAATTTTTCCATAAACCCTCGGCATTTTACCTGATCCAAAACCAACAGCCTCAATGTCTGTCTTGCCGCACCATAAGCCTGAAGCTCAAGGTGGCCCTCGCCCTCACTTCAGGGTCAGATGCAAACTCTAAATGTTACTCCACATTCCTGTAAATCTTACTGGACACCTAACCCTAACCCTAGCGCGAAGCCTTGGACTAGATTCTTCACCTACAACATTGATGTCAACTAAGACACATCTTAACTCGGAGCCTGAATCTCACACTCGCACTGACATCAGAAGAGAACCCTAATTCTTTCGGAAACCGTCTTTTCCGCACTGATTTTCTCTTACAGATAACCCTAAGCGTATCCCAGGCCCCTTTCACTGAACCGCCACCATCAGCATCGACGTCTGTCATTCCTCCCCATAATCCTGAAGCTTGTTCTGGACGCTGCCCTCATGTCAGAGTCGGATCAGTACTCTAACTGTCACTCAATCTGCAGCATACTCCTTACCTTACAACTAATGCTGACCCTATCCCTGGTACCGGGATCTGACACTTCACCTTCATCATTGTTGTGACCCTCACTTCACCTGAAACTTAAACTTATTCTTGCACTCACCCTCACATCAGAGGCGGATCCGAATTCTAACTGCAACCCTACTTCACCCGTACTCCTTATCAAACCCATAACCCTACCCTAGATCTGAACCTTGAATCAGATTATTCACCTTCATCGTTGCTACCCACTATGACACCCTTAATGGTGTGACTCGATCTCACACTCGCCCTCAATTTAGAATTGCACCCTAATTCTGTCCATAACCATATTATCTGCATAAACCTGCATAGACCTTTCCTTACAGAAAACTCTAACCCTAGAACAGGTTCCTTTACCTGCATGCTCACCACCAGCATTGATGTCACCGATGCCATACCTTAATGATGAAGTCCAAACTGGCCTTCACCCACACGTCAGAGTAGGATCCTCTATCTAAACATAACCACATCCTCGGCATAAACTAAAACAATTCCCTATCCCTAACCCTAGCACATACCTGTGGCCTGACCATCCATAATCTCCATGGATGTGACCCTTGCCTCATTGTAAGCCTGCGACTGAATTGGACAGTTGCCCTAACCTTGCAGAAGGACCCTCAGTCTAAACGTACCAATACCCTGCCCCTACGGCTTTCCAAAATCCTAACCCTAACCCTAGCCCTGGCTCGTGGTCCTGACACCTCACCTTGACCATTGACGTCAACCATGCCTCACCATAAACCTGATCCACCATCTTGCACTCCCTTTCTCATCAGAACTAGAAGCCAACTCTATCCATAAACCCAATGTCTCTGCATACCAGAGAGAACAAAAAATTTTAACTCTAAAACTGGTGCCTGGACCTATACACAAAGCGTCATTATCACAAACAAACAGGGATCTCCTCAACACGGAAACGCAAATTCACACTCGCACTCACATCAGAGGTAGACCCTAACCCTAATAATTAACTTATCCTTTCTGCACAACAGCCCTAACCTCTATATTCAAAGCCTAGCCATGACTCTTGGACCTGCCCCTTCACCATAACCGTTGGCATCACCTGCGCTTCATCGTAATCCTAATCTTCAATCCCGAACGTGCCCTCCCATCGGAGAGAAACTCGAAATTTTTCCATAAACCTATCCTTCTTCTACACCTTACAGAGCACAATAAACTTACTCTAGCCCTCGGCATTTTACCTGATCCAAAACCAACAGCCTCAATGTCTGTCTTGCCGCACCATAAGCCTGAAGCTCAAGGTGGCCCTCGCCCTCACTTCAGGGTCAGATGCAAACTCTAAATGTTACTCCACATTCCTGTAAATCTTACTGAACACCTAACCCTAACCCTAGCGCGAAGCCTTGGACTAGATTTTTCACCTACAACATTGATGTCAACTAAGACACATCTTAACTCGGAGCCTGAATTTCACATTCTCAATCACAACAGAAGAGAACCCTTATTCTCTCGGTAACCGTCTCTTCCGCAGAGATTTTCTCTCACAGATAGCCCTAACCCTCTCCCAGGACACTTTCACTGAACCGCTACCATCAGCATCGACGTCTGCCATTCGTGCCCACAACCCTGAAGCTCGTTCTGGCCACTGCCCTCTTGTCAGAGTCGGATCAGAACGCTAAATGTCACTCAATTTTCCGCAGACTCCTTACCTTACAACTAATGCCAACCCTATCCCTGGTACCAGGATCTGACACTTCACCTTCATCAATGATGTCATACTCACTTCACCTTAAACCTTAAACTTATTCTTGCACAAAACCTCACATCAGAGGTGGATCCGAATTCTAACGGCAACCCTATCTCACCCGTACTCCCTATCGAACACATAACCCTAACCCTAGATCTGACCCTTGAACCAGAATCTTCACCTTCACCGTTGCTATCAACTATGACTCCCTTAATCCTCTGACTCGACCTCACACTCACACTCAATTCAGAATTTTTCGCAAATTCTGTCCATAACCATATTTTCTGCATAGACCTTTCCTTACCGAAAACCCTAACCCTAGCCCCGGATCCTTAACCTGAATGCTCACCGTCAGCATTGGTGTCACCGATGCCACATCTTGATGATGAAGTCCAAGCTGGCCTTCACCCACACGTCAGAGTAGGATGCTTAATCTAAACATAACCACATCCACCGCATAAACTTTAGACAATTGCCTATCCCTAACCCTAGCACATTCCTGTGACCTGAGCCTCCAAAATCATCATGGACGTCACCCTTGCCTCACTGCGACTCAATTGGACAGTTGCCCTAAACTTGGAGAAGGACCCTCAGTCTAAACGTACCAATTGCCTGCCCCTACAGCTTTCCAAAAACCTAACCCTAACACTACCCCTGGCTCGGGGTCCTGACACCTCACCTTGACCATTGACGTCATCCATGCCTCACCATAAACCTGATCCACCATCTTGCGCACCCTTTCACATCAGACTCAGAAACTAACTCTATCCGTAAAGAGAATGTTTCTGTATACCAGAGAGAACACAGAATTTTAACCCTGAAACTGATGCCTGGACCTGTATACAGAGTGTCAGCATCGGAGACACCCAGGGATCTCCCAACACGGCAACACAATTTCACAGTCACAGTCACATCAGAGCTAGACCTTAAGTCTTATAATTAACTTATTCTTTCTGTACTAGAGCCCGAACCAGTAATTCTAACCCAAGCCATGACTCTTGGACATGCCCCTTAATCGTAACCATTGGCATCACTCACGCTTCATCGTAATCCTTTACCTCAATCCCGCACTTGCCCTCCCATCAGAGAGAAACCTGAAGCCTTTCCATAACCCTATCCTTCCTGTACACCTTACAGAACAAACCTAAACTTACTCTAGCCCTTGGGACTATACCTGAACCGACACCGTCAGCTTCAACGTCTGTCATGCCGCACCATAAGCCTGAATCTCAAGGTCGCGGTCACCCGCACGTCAGGGACAGATGCGAACTCTAAATGTAACTGCATAATCCTGTCAATCTTACTGAACACCTAACCCTAACCCTAGTGCCAAGCCCTGGACTAGATTTTTCACCCGCAGCAATGATGTCAACTACGACACATCTTAATTCGGAGCTTGAATCTCACACTCGCACTGACATCAGAAGAGAACCCTAATTCTTTCGGAAACCGTCTTTTCCGCACTGATTTTCTCTTACAGATAACCCTAAGCGTATCCCAGGCCCCTTTCACTGAACCGCCACCATCAGCATCGACGTCTGTCATTCCTCCCCATAATCCTGAAGCTCGTTCTGGACGCTGCCCTCATGTCAGAGTCGGATCAGTACTCTAACTGTCACTCAATCTGCAGCATACTCCTTACCTTACAACTAATGCTGACCCTATCCCTGGTACCGGGATCTGACACTTCACCTTCATCATTGTTGTGACCCTCACTTCACCTGAAACTTAAACTTATTCTTGCACTCACCCTCACATCAGAGGCGGATCCGAATTCTAACTGCAACCCTACTTCACCCGTACTCCTTATCAAACCCATAACCCTACCCTAGATCTGAACCTTGAATCAGATTATTCACCTTCATCGTTGCTACCCACTATGACACCCTTAATGGTGTGACTCGATCTCACACTCGCCCTCAATTTAGAATTGCACCCTAATTCTGTCCATAACCAAATTATCTGCATAAACCTGCATAGACCTTTCCTTACAGAAAACTCTAACCCTAGAACAGGTTCCTTTACCTGCATGCTCACCACCAGCATTGATGTCACCGATGCCATACCTTAATGATGAAGTCCAAACTGGCCTTCACCCACACGTCAGAGTAGGATCCTCTATCTAAACATAACCACATCCACGGCATAAACTAAAACAATTCCCTATCCCTAACCCTAGCACATACCTGTGGCCTGACCATCCATAATCTCCATGGATGTGACCCTTGCCTCATTGTAAGCCTGCGACTGAATTGGACAGTTGCCCTAACCTTGCAGAAGGACCCTCAGTCTAAACGTACCAATACCCTGCCCCTACGGCTTTCCAAAATCCTAACCCTAACCCTAGCCCTGGCTCGTGGTCCTGACACCTCACCTTGACCATTGACGTCAACCATGCCTCACCATAAACCTAATCCACCATCTTGCACTCCCTTTCTCATCAGAACTAGAAGCCAACTCTATCCATAAAGCCAATGTCTCTGCATACCAGAGAGAACAAAAAATTTTAACTCTAAAACTGGTGCCTGGACCTATACACAAAGCGTCATTATCACAAACACCCAGGGATATCCTCAACACGGAAACGCAAATTCACACTCGCACTCACATCAGAGGTAGACCCTAACCCTAATAATTAACTTATCCTTTCTGCACAACAGCCCTAACCTCTATATTCAAAGCCTAGCCATGACTCTTGGACCTGCCCCTTCACCATAACCGTTGGCATCACCTGCGCTTCATCGTAATCCTAATCTTCAATCCCGAAAGTGCCCTCCCATCGGAGAGAAACTCGAAATTTTTCCATAAACCTATCCTTCTTCTACACCTTACAGAGCACAATAAACTTACTCTAGCCCTCGGCATTTTACCTGATCCAAAACCAACAGCCTCAATGTCTGTCTTGCCGCACCATAAGCCTGAAGCTCAAGGTGGCCCTCGCCCTCACTTCAGGGTCAGATGCAAACTCTAAATGTTACTCCACATTCCTGTAAATCTTACTGAACACCTAACCCTAACCCTAGCGCGAAGCCTTGGACTAGATTCTTCACCTACAACATTGATGTCAACTAAGACACATCTTAACTCGGAGCCTGAATTTCACATTCTCAATCACAACAGAAGAGAACCCTTATTCTCTCGGTAACCGTCTCTTCCGCAGAGATTTTCTCTCACAGATAGCCCTAACCCTCTCCCAGGACCCTTTCACTGAACCGCTACCATCAGCATCGACGTCTGCCATTCGTGCCCACAACCCTGAAGCTCGTTCTGGCCACTGCCCTCTTGTCAGAGTCGGATCAGAACGCTAAATGTCACTCAATTTTCCGCAGACTCCTTACCTTACAACTAATGCCAACCCTATCCCTGGTGCCAGGATCTGACACTTCACCTTCATCATTGATGTCACACTCACTTCATCTTAAACCTTAAACTTATTCTTGCACAAAACCTCACATCAGAGGTGGATCCGAATTCTAACGGCAACCCTATCTCACCCGTACTCCCTATCGAACACATAACCCTAACCCTAGATCTGACCCTTGAACCAGAATCTTCACCTTCACCGTTGCTATCAACTATGACTCCCTTAATCCTCTGACTCGACCTCACACTCACACTCAATTCAGAATTTTTCGCAAATTCTGTCCATAACCATATTTTCTGCATAGACCTTTCCTTACAGAAAACCCTAACCCTAGCCCCGGATCCTTAACCTGAATGCTCACCGTCAGCATTGGTGTCACCGATGCCACATCTTGATGATGAAGTCCAAGCTGGCCTTCACCCACACGTCAGAGTAGGATGCTTAATCTAAACATAACCACATCCACCGCATAAACTTTAGACAATTGCCTAACCCTAACCCTAGCACATTCCTGTGACCTGAGCCTCCAAAATCATCATGGACGTCACCCTTGCCTCACTGCGACTCAATTGGACAGTTGCCCTAAACTTGGAGAAGGACCCTCAGTCTAAACGTACCAATTGCCTGCCCCTACAGCTTTCCAAAAACCTAACCCTAACACTACCCCTGGCTCGGGGTCCTGACACCTCACCTTGACCATTGACGTCATCCGTGCCTCACCATAAACCTGATCCACCATCTTGCGCACCCTGTCACATCAGACTCAGAAGCTAACTCTATCCGTAAAGAGAATGTTTCTGTATACCAGAGAGAACACAGAATTTTAACCCTGAAACTGATGCCTGGACCTGTATACAGAGTGTCAGCATCGGAGACACCCAGGGATCTCCCAACACGGCAACACAATTTCACAGTCACAGTCACATCAGAGCTAGACCTTAAGTCTTATAATTAACTTATTCTTTCTGTACTAGAGCCCGAACCAGTAATTCTAACCCAAGCCATGACTCTTGGACATGCCCCTTAATCGTAACCATTGGCATCACTCACGCTTCATCGTAATCCTTTACCTCAATCCCGCACTTGCCCTCCCATCAGAGAGAAACCTGAAGCCTTTCCATAACCCTATCCTTCCTGTACACCTTACAGAACAAAACTAAACTTACTCTAGCCCTTGGGACTATACCTGAACCGACACCGTCAGCTTCAACGTCTGTCATGCCGCACCATAAGCCTGAATCTCAAGGTCGCCGTCACCCGCACGTCAGGGACAGATGCGAACTCTAAATGTAACTGCATAATCCTGTCAATCTTACTGAACACCTAACCCTAACCCTAGTGCCAAGCCCTGGACTAGATTTTTCACCCGCAGCAATGATGTCAACTACGACACATCTTAATTCGGAGCTTGAATCTCACACTCGCACTGACATCAGAAGAGAACCCTAATTCTTTCGGAAACCGTCTTTTCCGCACTGATTTTCTCTTACAGATAACCCTAAGCGTATCCCAGGCCCCTTTCACTGAACCGCCACCATCAGCATCGACGTCTGTCATTCCTCCCCATAATCCTGAAGCTCGTTCTGGACGCTGCCCTCATGTCAGAGTCGGATCAGTACTCTAACTGTCACTCAATCTGCAGCATACTCCTTACCTTACAACTAATGCTGACCCTATCCCTGGTACCGGGATCTGACACTTCACCTTCATCATTGTTGTGACCCTCACTTCACCTGAAACTTAAACTTATTCTTGCACTCACCCTCACATCAGAGGCGGATCCGAATTCTAACTGCAACCCTACTTCACCCGTACTCCTTATCAAACCCATAACCCTACCCTAGATCTGAACCTTGAATCAGATTATTCACCTTCATCGTTGCTACCCACTATGACACCCTTAATGGTGTGACTCGATCTCACACTCGCCCTCAATTTAGAATTGCACCCTAATTCTGTCCATAACCATATTATCTGCATAAACCTGCATAGACCTTTCCTTACAGAAAACTCTAACCCTAGAACAGGTTCCTTTACCTGCATGCTCACCACCAGCATTGATGTCACCGATGCCATACCTTAATGATGAAGTCCAAACTGGCCTTCACCCACACGTCAGAGTAGGATCCTCTATCTAAACATAACCACATCCACGGCATAAACTAAAACAATTCCCTATCCCTAACCCTAGCACATACCTGTGGCCTGACCATCCATAATCTCCATGGATGTGACCCTTGCCTCATTGTAAGCCTGCGACTGAATTGGACAGTTGCCCTAACCTTGCAGAAGGACCCTCAGTCTAAACGTACCAATACCCTGCCCCTACGGCTTTCCAAAATCCTAACCCTATCCCTAGCCCTGGCTCGTGGTCCTCACACCTCACCTTGACCATTGACGTCAACCATGCCTCACCATAAACCTGATCCACCATCTTGCACTCCCTTTCTCATCAGAACTAGAAGCCAACTCTATCCATAAAGCCAATGTCTCTGCATACCAGAGAGAACAAAAAATTTTAACACTAAAACTGGTGCCTGGACCTATACACAAAGCATCATTATCACAAACAAACAGGGATCTCCTCAACACGGAAACGCAAATTCACACTCGCACTCACATCAGAGGTAGACCCTAACCCTAATAATTAACTTATCCTTTCTGCACAACAGCCCTAACCTCTATATTCAAAGCCTAGCCATGACTCTTGGACCTGCCCCTTCACCATAACCGTTGGCATCACCTGCGCTTCATCGTAATCCTAATCTTCAATCCCGAACGTGCCCTCCCATCGGAGAGAAACTCGAAATTTTTCCATAAACCTATCCTTCTTCTACACCTTACAGAGCACAATAAACTTACTCTAGCCCTCGGCATTTTACCTGATCCAAAACCAACAGCCTCAATGTCTGTCTTGCCGCACCATAAGCCTGAAGCTCAAGGTGGCCGCGCCCTCACTTCAGGGTCAGATGCAAACTCTAAATGTTACTCCACATTCCTGTAAATCTTACTGAACACCTAACCCTAACCCTAGCGCGAAGCCTTGGACTAGATTCTTCACCTACAACATTGATGTCAACTAAGACACATCTTAACTCGGAGCCTGAATTTCACATTCTCAATCACAACAGAAGAGAACCCTTATTCTCTCGGTAACCGTCTCTTCCGCAGAGATTTTCTCTCACAGATAGCCCTAACCCTCTCCCAGGACCATTTCACTGAACCGCTACCATCAGCATCGACGTCTGCCATTCGTGCCCACAACCCTGAAGCTCGTTCTGGCCACTGCCCTCTTGTCAGAGTCGGATCAGAACGCTAAATGTCACTCAATTTTCCGCAGACTCCTTACCTTACAACTAATGCCAACCCTATCCCTGGTGCCAGGATCTGACACTTCACCTTCATCATTGATGTCACACTCACTTCATCTTAAACCTTAAACTTATTCTTGCACAAAACCTCACATCAGAGGTGGATCCGAATTCTAACGGCAACCCTATCTCACCCGTACTCCCTATCGAACTCATAACCCTAACCCTAGATCTGACCCTTGAACCAGAATCTTCACCTTCACCGTTGCTATCAACTATGACTCCCTTAATCCTCTGACTCGACCTCACACTCACACTCAATTCAGAATTTTTCGCAAATTCTGTCCATAACCATATTTTCTGCATAGACCTTTCCTTACAGAAAACCCTAACCCTAGCCCCGGATCCTTAACCTGAATGCTCACAGTCAGCATTGGTGTCACCGATGCCACATCTTGATGATGAAGTCCAAGCTGGCCTTCACCCACACGTCAGAGTAGGATGCTTAATATAAACATAACCACATCCACCGCATAAATTTTAGACAATTGCCTAACCCTAACCCTAGCACATTCCTGTGACCTGAGCCTCCAAAATCATCATGGACGTCACCCTTGCCTCACTGCGACTCAATTGGACAGTTGCCCTAAACTTGGAGAAGGACCCTCAGTCTAAACGTACCAATTGCCTGCCCCTACAGCTTTCCAAAAACCTAACCCTAACACTACCCCTGGCTCGGGGTCCTGACACCTCACCTTGACCATTGACGTCATCCGTGCCTCACCATAAACCTGATCCACCATCTTGCGCACCCTGTCACATCAGACTCAGAAGCTAACTCTATCCGTAAAGAGAATGTTTCTGTATACCAGAGAGAACACAGAATTTTAACCCTGAAACTGATGCCTGGACCTGTATACAGAGTGTCAGCATCGGAGACACCCAGGGATCTCCCAACACGGCAACACAATTTCACAGTCACAGTCACATCAGAGCTAGACCTTAAGTCTTATAATTAACTTATTCTTTCTGTACTAGAGCCCGAACCAGTAATTCTAACCCAAGCCATGACTCTTGGACATGCCCCTTAATCGTATCCATTGGCATCACTCACGCTTCATCGTAATCCTTTACCTCTATCCCGCACTTGCCCTCATATCAGAGAGAAACCTGAAGCCTTTCCATAACCCTATCCTTCCTGTACACCTTACAGAACAAAACTAAACTTACTCTAGCCCTTGGGACTATACCTGAACCGACACCGTCAGCTTCAACGTCTGTCATGCCGCACCATAAGCCTGAATCTCAAGGTCGCCGTCACCCGCACGTCAGGGACAGATGCGAACTCTAAATGTAACTGCATAATCCTGTCAATCTTACTGAACACCTAACCCTAACCCTAGTGCCAAGCCCTGGACTAGATTTTTCACCCGCAGCAATGATGTCAACTACGACACATCTTAATTCGGAGCTTGAATCTCACACTCGCACTGACATCAGAAGAGAACCCTAATTCTTTCGGAAACCGTCTTTTCCGCACTGATTTTCTCTTACAGATAACCCTAAGCGTATCCCAGGCCCCTTTCACTGAACCGCCACCATCAGCATCGACGTCTGTCATTCCTCCCCATAATCCTGAAGCTCGTTCTGGACGCTGCCCTCATGTCAGAGTCGGATCAGTACTCTAACTGTCACTCAATCTGCAGCATACTCCTTACCTTACAACTAATGCTGACCCTATCCCTGGTACCGGGATCTGACACTTCACCTTCATCATTGTTGTGACCCTCACTTCACCTGAAACTTAAACTTATTCTTGCACTCACCCTCACATCAGAGGCGGATCCGAATTCTAACTGCAACCCTACTTCACCCGTACTCCTTATCAAACCCATAACCCTACCCTAGATCTGAACCTTGAATCAGATTATTCACCTTCATCGTTGCTACCCACTATGACACCCTTAATGGTGTGACTCGATCTCACACTCGCCCTCAATTTAGAATTGCACCCTAATTCTGTCCATAACCATATTATCTGCATAAACCTGCATAGACCTTTCCTTACAGAAAACTCTAACCCTAGAACAGGTTCCTTTACCTGCATGCTCACCACCAGCATTGATGTCACCGATGCCATACCTTAATGATGAAGTCCAAACTGGCCTTCACCCACACGTCAGAGTAGGATCCTCTATCTAAACATAACCACATCCACGGCATAAACTAAAACAATTCCCTATCCGTAACCCTAGCACATACCTGTGGCCTGACCATCCATAATCTCCATGGATGTGACCCTTGCCTCATTGTAAGCCTGCGACTGAATTGGAAAGTTGCCCTAACCTTGCAGAAGGACCCTCAGTCTAAACGTACCAATACCCTGCCCCTACGGCTTTCCAAAATCCTAACCCTAACCCTAGCCCTGGCTCGTGGTCCTGACACCTCACCTTGACCATTGACGTCAACCATGCCTCACCATAAACCTGATCCACCATCTTGCACTCCCTTTCTCATCAGAACTAGAAGCCAACTCTATCCATAAAGCCAATGTCTCTGCATACCAGAGAGAACAAAAAATTTTAACACTAAAACTGGTGCCTGGACCTATACACAAAGCGTCATTATCACAAACAAACAGGGATCTCCTCAACACGGAAACGCAAATTCACACTCGCACTCACATCAGAGGTAGACCCTAACCCTAATAATTAACTTATCCTTTCTGCACAACAGCCCTAACCTCTATATTCAAAGCCTAGCCATGACTCTTGGACCTGCCCCTTCACCATAACCGTTGGCATCACCTGCGCTTCATCGTAATCCTAATCTTCAATCCCGAACGTGCCCTCCCATCGGAGAGAAACTCGAAATTTTTCCATAAACCTATCCTTCTTCTACACCTTACAGAGCACAATAAACTTACTCTAGCCCTCGGCATTTTACCTGATCAAAAACCAACAGCCTCAATGTCTGTCTTGCCGCACCATAAGCCTGAAGCTCAAGGCGGCCGCGCCCTCACTTCAGGGTCAGATGCAAACTCTAAATGTTACTCCACATTCCTGTAAATCTTACTGAACACCTAACCCTAACCCTAGCGCGAAGCCTTGGACTAGATTCTTCACCTACAACATTGATGTCAACTAAGACACATCTTAACTCCGAGCCTGAATTTCACATTCTCAATCACAACAGAAGAGAACCCTTATTCCTTCGGTAACCGTCTCTTCCGCAGAGATTTTCTCTCACAGATAGCCCTAACCCTCTCCCAGGACCCTTTCACTGAACCGCTACCATCAGCGTCGACGTCTGCCATTCGTGCCCACAACCCTGAAGCTCGTTCTGGCCACTGCCCTCTTGTCAGAGTCGGATCAGAACGCTAAATGTCACTCAATTTTCCGCAGACTCATTACCTTACAACTAATGCCAACCCTATCCCTATTGCCAGGATCTGACACTTCACCTTCATCATTGATGTCACACTCACTTCATCTTAAACCATAAACTTATTCTTGCACAAAACCTCACATCAGAGGTGGATCCGAATTCTAACGGCAACCCTATCTCACCCGTACTCCCTATCGAACTCATAACCCTAACCCTAGATCTGACCCTTGAACCAGAATCTTCACCTTCACCGTTGCTATCAACTATGACTCCCTTAATCCTCTGACTCGACCTCACACTCACACTCAATTCAGAATTTTTCGCAAATTCTGTCCATAACCATATTTTCTGCATAGACCTTTCCTTACAGAAAACCCTAACCCTAGCCCCGGATCCTTAACCTGAATGCTCACCGTCAGCATTGGTGTCACCGATGCCACATCTTGATGATGAAGTCCAAGCTGGCCTTCACCCACACGTCAGAGTAGGATGCTTAATCTAAACATAACCACATCCACCGCATAAACTTTAGACAATTGCCTAACCCTAACCCAAGCACATTCCTGTGACCTGAGCCTCCAAAATCATCATGGACGTCACCCTTGCCTCACTGCGACTCAATTGGACAGTTGCCCTAAACTTGGAGAAGGACCCTCAGTCTAAACGTACCAATTGCCTGCCCCTACAGCTTTCCAAAAACCTAACCCTAACACTACCCCTGGCTCGGCGTCCTGACACCTCACCTTGACCATTGACGTCATCCGTGCCTCACCATAAACCTGATCCACCATCTTGCGCACCCTGTCACATCAGACTCAGAAGCTAACTCTATCCGTAAAGAGAATGTTTCTGTATACCAGAGAGAACACAGAATTTTAACCCTGAAACTGATGCCTGGACCTGTATACAGAGTGTCAGCATCGGAGACACCCAGGGATCTCCCAACACGGAAACACAATTTCACAGTCACAGTCACATCAGAGCTAGACCTTAAGTCTTATAATTAACTTATTCTTTCTGTACTAGAGCCCGAACCAGTAATTCTAACCCAAGCCATGACTCTTGGACATGCCCCTTAATCGTAACCATTGGCATCACTCACGCTTCATCGTAATCCTTTACCTCAATCCCGCACTTGCCCTCCCATCAGAGAGAAACCTGAAGCCTTTCCATAACCCTATCCTTCCTGTACACCTTACAGAACAAAACTAAACTTACTCTAGCCCTTGGCACTATACCTGAACCGACACCGTCAGCTTCAACGTCTGTCATGCCGCACCATAAGCCTGAATCTCAAGGTCGCCGTCACCCGCACGTCAGGGACAGATGCGAACTCTAAATGTAACTGCATAATCCTGTCAATCTTACTGAACACCTAACCCTAACCCTAGTGCCAAGCCCTGGACTAGATTTTTCACCCGCAGCAATGATGTCAACTACGACACATCTTAATTCGGAGCTTGAATCTCACACTCGCACTGACATCAGAAGAGAACCCTAATTCTTTCGGAAACCGTCTTTTCCGCACTGATTTTCTCTTACAGATAACCCTAAGCGTATCCCAGGCCCCTTTCACTGAACCGCCACCATCAGCATCGACATCTGTCATTCCTCCCCATAATCCTGAAGCTCGTTCTGGACGCTGCCCTCATGTCAGAGTCGGATCAGTACTCTAACTGTCACTCAATCTGCAGCATACTCCTTACCTTACAACTAATGCAGACCCTAACCCTGGTACCGGGATCTGACACTTCACCTTCATCATTGTTGTGACCCTCACTTCACCTTAAACTTAAACTTATTCTTGCACTCACCCTCACATCAGAGGCGGATCCGAATTCTAACTGCAACCCTACTTCACCCGTACTCCTTATCAAACCCATAACCCTACCCTAGATCTGAACCTTGAATCAGATTATTCACCTTCATCGTTGCTACCCACTATGACACCCTTAATGGTGTGACTCGATCTCACACTCGCCCTCAATTTAGAATTGCACCCTAATTCTGTCCATAACCATATTATCTGCATAAACCTGCATAGGCCTTTCCTTACAGAAAACTCTAACCCTAGAACAGGTTCCTTTACCTGCATGCTCACCACCAGCATTGATGTCACCGATGCCATACCTTAATGATGAAGTCCAAACTGGCCTTCACCCACACGTCAGAGTAGGATCCTCTATCTAAACATAACCACATCCACGGCATAAACTAAAACAATTCCCTATCCCTAACCCTAGCACATACCTGTGGCCTGACCATCCATAATCTCCATGGATGTGACCCTTGCCTCATTGTAAGCCTGCGACTGAATTGGACAGTTGCCCTAACCTTGCAGAAGGACCCTCAGTCTAAACGTACCAATACCCTGCCCCTACGGCTTTCCAAAATCCTAACCCTAACCCTAGCCCTGGCTCGTGGTCCTGACACCTCACCTTGACCATTGACGTCAACCATGCCTCACCATAAACCTGATCCACCATCTTGCACTCCCTTTCTCATCAGAACTAGAAGCCAACTCTATCCATAAAGCCAATGTCTCTGCATACCAGAGAGAACAAAAAATTTTAACTCTAAAACTGGTGCCTGGACCTATACACAAAGCGTCATTATCACAAACAAACAGGGATCTCCTCAACACGGAAACGCAAATTCACACTCGCACTCACATCAGAGGTAGACCCTAACCCTAATAATTAACTTATCCATTCTGCACAACAGCCCTAACCTCTATATTCAAAGACTAGCCATGACTCTTGGACCTGCCCCTTCACCATAACCGTTGGCATCACCTGCGCTTCATCGTAATCCAAATCTTCAATCCCGAACGTGCCCTCCCATCGGAGAGAAACTCGAAATTTTTCCATAAACCTATCCTTCTTCTACACCTTACAGAGCACAATAAACTTACTCTAGCCCTCGGCATTTTACCTGATCCAAAACCAACAGCCTCAATGTCTGTCTTGCCGCACCATAAGCCTGAAGCTCAAGGTGGCCCTCGCCCTCACTTCAGGGTCAGATGCAAACTCTAAATGTTACACCACATTCCTGTAAATCTTACTGAACACCTAACCCTAACCCTAGCGCGAAGCCTTGGACTAGATTCTTCACCTACAACATTGATGTCAACTAAGACACATCTTAACTCCGAGCCTGAATTTCACATTCTCAATCACAACAGAAGAGAACCCTTATTCCTTCGGTAACCGTCTCTTCCGCAGAGATTTTCTCTCACAGATAGCCCCAACCCTCTCCCAGGACCCTTTCACTGAACCGGTACCATCAGCGTCGACGTCTGCCATTCGTGCCCACAACCCTGAAGCTCGTTCTGGCCACTGTCCTCTTGTCAGAGTCGGATCAGAACGCTAAATGTCACTCAATTTTCCGCAGACTCATTACCTTACAACTAATGCCAACCCTATCCCTGGTGCCAGGATCTGACACTTCACCTTCATCATTGATGTCACACTCACTTCATCTTAAACCATAAACTTATTCTTGCACAAAACCTCACATCAGAGGTGGATCCGAATTCTAACGGCAACCCTATCTCACCCGTACTCCCTATCGAACTCATAACCCTAACCCTAGATCTGACCCTTGAACCAGAATCTTCACCTTCACCGTTGCTATCAACTATGACTCCCTTAATCCTCTGACTCGACCTCACACTCACACTCAATTCAGAATTTTTCGCAAATTCTGTCCATAACCATATTTTCTGCATAGACCTTTCCTTACAGAAAACCCTAACCCTAGCCCCGGATCCTTAACCTGAATGCTCACCGTCAGCATTGGTGTCACCGATGCCACATCTTGATGATGAAGTCCAAGCTGGCCTTCACCCACACGTCAGAGTAGGATGCTTAATCTAAACATAACCACATCCACCGCATAAACTTTAGACAATTGCCTAACCCTAATCCTAGCACATTCCTGTGACCTGAGCCTCCAAAATCATCATGGACGTCACCCTTGCCTCACTGCGACTCAATTGGACAGTTGCCCTAAACTTGGAGAAGGACCCTCAGTCTAAACGTACCAATTGCCTGCCCCTACAGCTTTCCAAAAACCTAACCCTAACACTACCCCTGGCTCGGCGTCCTGACACCTCACCTTGACCATTGACGTCATCCGTGCCTCACCATAAACCTGATCCACCATCTTGCGCACCCTGTCACATCAGACTCAGAAGCTAACTCTATCCGTAAAGAGAATGTTTCTGTATACCAGAGAGAACACAGAATTTTAACCCTGAAACTGATGCCTGGACCTGTATACAGAGTGTCAGCATCGGAGACACCCAGGGATCTCCCAACACGGCAACACAATTTCACAGTCACAGTCACATCAGAGCTAGACCTTAAGTCTTATAATTAACTTATTCTTTCTGTACTAGAGCCCGAACCAGTAATTCTAACCCAAGCCATGACTCTTGGACATGCCCCTTAATCGTAACCATTGGCATCACTCACGCTTCATCGTAATCCTTTACCTCAATCCCGCACTTGCCCTCCCATCAGAGAGAAACCTGAAGCCTTTCCATAACCCTATCCTTCCTGTACACCTTACAGAACAAAACTAAACTTACTCTAGCCCTTGGCACTATACCTGAACCGACACCGTCAGCTTCAACGTCTGTCATGCCGCACCATAAGCCTGAATCTCAAGGTCGCCGTCACCCGCACGTCAGGGACAGATGCGAACTCTAAATGTAACTGCATAATCCTGTCAATCTTACTGAACACCTAACCCTAACCCTAGTGCCAAGCCCTGGACTAGATTTTTCACCCGCAGCAATGATGTCAACTACGACACATCTTAATTCGGAGCTTGAATCTCACACTCGCACTGACATCAGAAGAGAACCCTAATTCTTTCGGAAACCGTCTTTTCCGCACTGATTTTCTCTTACAGATAACCCTAAGCGTATCCCAGGCCCCTTTCACTGAACCGCCACCATCAGCATCGACGTCTGTCATTCCTCCCCATAATCCTGAAGCTCGTTCTGGACGCTGCCCTCATGTCAGAGTCGGATCAGTACTCTAACTGTCACTCAATCTGCAACATACTCCTTACCTTACAACTAATGCTGACCCTATCCCTGGTACCGGGATCTGACACTTCACCTTCATCATTGTTGTGACCCTCACTTCACCTTAAACTTAAACTTATTCTTGCACTCACCCTCACATCAGAGGCGGATCCGAATTCTAACTGCAACCCTACTTCACCCGTACTCCTTATCAAACCCATAACCCTACCCTAGATCTGAACCTTGAATCAGATTATTCACCTTCATCGTTGCTACCCACTATGACACCCTTAATGGTGTGACTCGATCTCACACTCGCCCTCAATTTAGAATTGCACCCTAATTCTGTCCATAACCATATTATCTGCATAAACCTGCATAGACCTTTCCTTACAGAAAACTCTAACCCTAGAACAGGTTCCTTTACCTGCATGCTCACCACCAGCATTGATGTCACCGATGCCATACCTTAATGATGAAGTCCAAACTGGCCTTCACCCACACGTCAGAGTAGGATCCTCTATCTAAACATAACCACATCCGCGGCATAAACTAAAACAATTCCCTATCCCTAACCCTAGCACATACCTGTGGCCTGACCATCCATAATCTCCATGGATGTGACCCTTGCCTCATTGTAAGCCTGCGACTGAATTGGACAGTTGCCCTAACCTTGCAGAAGGACCCTCAGTCTAAACGTACCAATACCCTGCCCCTACGGCTTTCCAAAATCCTAACCCTAACCCTAGCCCTGGCTCGTGGTCCTGACACCTCACCTTGACCATTGACGTCAACCATGCCTCACCATAAACCTGATCCACCATCTTGCACTCCCTTTCTCATCAGAACTAGAAGCCAACTCTATCCATAAAGCCAATGTCTCTGCATACCAGAGAGAACAAAAAATTTTAACTCTAAAACTGGTGCCTGGACCTATACACAAAGCGTCATTATCACAAACAAACAGGGATCTCCACAACACGGAAACGCAAATTCACACTCGCACTCACATCAGAGGTAGACCCTAACCCTAATAATTAACTTATCCTTTCTTCACAACAGCCCTAACCTCTATATTCAAAGCCTAGCCATGACTCTTGGACCTGCCCCTTCACCATAACCGTTGGCATCACCTACGCTTCATCGTAATCCTAATCTTCAATCCCGAACGTGCCCTCCCATCGGAGAGAAACTTGAAATTTTTCCATAAACCTATCCTTCTTCTACACCTTACAGAGCACAATAAACTTACTCTAGCCCTCGGCATTTTACCTGATCCAAAACCAACAGCCTCAATGTCTGTATTGCCGCACCATAAGCCTGAAGCTCAAGGTGGCCCTCGCCCTCACTTCAGGGTCAGATGCAAACTCTAAATGTTACTCCACATTCCTGTAAATCTTACTGAACACCTAACCCTAACCCTAGCGCGAAGCCTTGGACTAGATTCTTCACCTACAACATTGATGTCAACTAAGACACATCTTAACTCGGAGCCTGAATTTCACATTCTCAATCACAACAGAAGAGGACCCTTATTCTCTCGGTAACCATCTCTTCCGCAGACATTTTCTCTCACAGATAGCCCTAACCCTCTCCCAGGACCCTTTCACTGAACCGCTACCATCTGCATCGATGTCTGCCATTCGTGCCCACAACCCTGAAGCTCGTTCTGGCCACTGCCCTCTTGTCAGAGTCGGATCAGAACGCTAAATGTCACTCAATTTTCCGCAGACTCCTTACCTTACAACTAATGCCAACCCTATCCCTGGTGCCAGGATCTGACACTTCACCTTCATCATTGATGTCACACTCACTTCATCTTAAACCTTAAACTTATTCTTGCACAAAACCTCACATCAGAGGTGGATCCGAATTCTAACGGCAACCCTATCTCACCCGTACTCCCTATCGAACACGTAACCCTAACCCTAGATCTGACCCTTGAACCAGAATCTTCACCTTCACCGTTGCTATCAACTATGACTCCCTTAATCCTCTGACTTGACCTCACACTCACACTCATTTCAGAATTTTTCGCAAATTCTGTCCATAACCATATTTTCTGCATAGACCTTTCCTTACAGAAAACCCTAACCCTAGCCCCGGATCCTTAACCTGAATGCTCACCGTCAGCATTGGTGTCACCGATGCCACATCTTGATGATGAAGTCCAAGCTGGCCTTCACCCACACGTCAGAGTAGGATGCTTAATCTAAACATAACCACATCCACCGCATAAACTTTAGACAATTGCCTAACCCTAACCCTAGCACATTCCTGTGACCTGAGCCTCCAAAATCATCATGGACGTCACCCTTGCCTCACTGCGACTCAATTGGACAGTTGCCCTAAACTTGGAGAAGGACCCTCAGTCTAAACGTACCAATTGCCTGCCCCTACAGCTTTCCGAAAACCTAACCCTAACACTACCCCTGGCTCGGGGTCCTGACACCTCACCTTGACCATTGACGTCATCCGTGCCTCACCATAAACCTGATCCACCATCTTGCGCACCCTGTCACATCAGACTCAGAAGCTAACTCTATCCGTAAAGAGAATGTTTCTGTATACCAGAGAGAACACAGAATTTTAACCCTGAAACTGATGCCTGGACCTCTATACAGAGTGTCAGCATCGGAGACACCCAGGGATCTCCCAACACGGCAACACAATTTCACAGTCACAGTCACATCAGAGCTAGACCTTAAGTCTTATAATTAACTTATTCTTTCTGTACTAGAGCCCGAACCAGTAATTCTAACCCAAGCCATGACTCTTGGACATGCCCCTTAATCGTAACCATTGGCATCACTCACGCTTCATCGTAATCCTTTACCTCAATCCCGCACTTGCCCTCCCATCAGAGAGAAACCTGAAGCCTTTCCATAACCCTATCCTTCCTGTACACCTTACAGAACAAACCTAAACTTACTCTAGCCCTTGGGACTATACCTGAACCGACACCGTCAGCTTCAACGTCTGTCATGCCGCACCATAAGCCTGAATCTCAAGGTCGCCGTCACCCGCACGTCAGGGACAGATGCGAACTCTAAATGTAACTGCATAATCCTGTCAATCTTACTGAACACCTAACCCTAACCCTAGTGCCAAGCCCTGGACTAGATTTTTCACCCGCAGCAATGATGTCAACTACGACACATCTTAATTCGGAGCTTGAATCTCACACTCGCACTGACATCAGAAGAGAACCCTAATTCTTTCGGAAACCGTCTTTTCCGCACTGATTTTCTCTTACAGATAACCCTAAGCGTATCCCAGGCCCCTTTCACTGAACCGCCACCATCAGCATCGACGTCTGTCATTCCTCCCCATAATCCTGAAGCTCGTTCTGGACGCTGCCCTCATGTCAGAGTCGGATCAGTACTCTAACTGTCACTCAATCTGCAGCATACTCCTTACCTTACAACTAATGCTGACCCTATCCCTGGTACCGGGATCTGACACTTCACCTTCATCATTGTTGTGACCCTCACTTCACCTGAAACTTAAACTTATTCTTGCACTCACCCTCACATCAGAGGCGGATCCGAATTCTAACTGCAACCCTACTTCACCCGTACTCCTTATCAAACCCATAACCCTACCCTAGATCTGAACCTTGAATCAGATTATTCACCTTCATCGTTGCTACCCACTATGACACCCTTAATGGTGTGACTCGATCTCACACTCGCCCTCAATTTAGAATTGCACCCTAATTCTGTCCATAACCATATTATCTGCATAAACCTGCATAGACCTTTCCTTACAGAAAACTCTAACCCTAGAACAGGTTCCTTTACCTGCATGCTCACCACCAGCATTGATGTCACCGATGCCATACCTTAATGATGAAGTCCAAACTGGCCTTCACCCACACGTCAGAGTAGGATCCTCTATCTAAACATAACCACATCCACGGCATAAACTAAAACAATTCCCTATCCCTAACCCTAGCACATACCTGTGGCCTGACCATCCATAATCTCCATGGATGTGACCCTTGCCTCATTGTAAGCCTGCGACTGAATTGGACAGTTGCCCTAACCTTGCAGAAGGACCCTCAGTCTAAACGTACCATTACCCTGCCCCTACGGCTTTCCAAAATCCTAACCCTAACCCTAGCCCTGGCTCGTGGTCCTGACACCTCACCTTGACCATTGACGTCAACCATGCCTCACCATAAACCTGATCCACCATCTTGCACTCCCTTTCTCATCAGAACTAGAAGCCAACTCTATCCATAAAGCCAATGTCTCTGCATACCAGAGAGAACAAAAAATTTTAACTCTAAAACTGGTGCCTGGACCTATACACAAAGCGTCATTATCACAAACAAACAGGGATCTCCTCAACACGGAAACGCAAATTCACACTCGCACTCACATCAGAGGTAGACCCTAACCCTAATAATTAACTTATCCTTTCTGCACAACAGCCCTAACCACTATATTCAAAGCCTAGCCATGACTCTTGGACCTGCCCCTTCACCATAACCGTTGGCATCACCTGCGCTTCATCGTAATCCTAATCTTCAATCCCGAACGTGCCCTCCCATCGGAGAGAAACTCGAAATTTTTCCATAAACCTATCCTTCTTCTACACCTTACAGAGCACAATAAACTTACTCTAGCCCTCGGCATTTTACCTGATCCAAAACCAACAGCCTCAATGTCTGTATTGCCGCACCATAAGCCTGAAGCTCAAGGTGGCACTCGCCCTCACTTCAGGGTCAGATGCAAACTCTAAATGTTACTCCACATTCCTGTAAATCTTACTGAACACCTAACCCTAACCCTAGCGCGAAGCCTTGGACTAGATTCTTCACCTACAACATTGATGTCAACTAAGACACATCTTAACTCGGAGCCTGAATTTCACATTCTCAATCACAACAGAAGAGGACCCTTATTCTCTCGGTAACCATCTCTTCCGCAGACATTTTCTCTCACAGATAGCCCTAACCCTCTCCCAGGACCCTTTCACTGAACCGCTACCATCTGCATCGATGTCTGCCATTCGTGCCCACAACCCTGAAGCTCGTTCTGGCCACTGCCCTCTTGTCAGAGTCGGATCAGAACGCTAAATGTCACTCAATTTTCCGCAGACTCCTTACCTTACAACTAATGCCAACCCTATCCCTGGTGCCAGGATCTGACACTTCACCTTCATCATTGATGTCACACTCACTTCATCTTAAACCTTAAACTTATTCTTGCACAAAACCTCACATCAGAGGTGGATCCGAATTCTAACGGCAACCCTATCTCACCCGTACTCCCTATCGAACACGTAACCCTAACCCTAGATCTGACCCTTGAACCAGAATCTTCACCTTCACTGTTGCTATCAACTATGACTCCCTTAATCCTCTGACTTGACCTCACACTCACACTCATTTCAGAATTTTTCGCAAATTCTGTCCATAACCATATTTTCTGCATAGACCTTTCCTTACAGAAAACCCTAACCCTAGCCCCGGATCCTTAACCTGAATGCTCACCGTCAGCATTGGTGTCACCGATGCCACATCTTGATGATGAAGTCCAAGCTGGCCTTCACCCACACGTCAGAGTAGGATGCTTAATCTAAACATAACCACATCCACCGCATAAACTTTAGACAATTGCCTAACCCTAACCCTAGCACATTCCTGTGACCTGAGCCTCCAAAATCATCATGGACGTCACCCTTGCCTCACTGCGACTCAATTGGACAGTTGCCCTAAACTTGGAGAAGGACCCTCAGTCTAAACGTACCAATTGCCTGCCCCTACAGCTTTCCGAAAACCTAACCCTAACACTACCCCTGGCTCGGGGTCCTGACACCTCACCTTGACCATTGACGTCATCCGTGCCTCACCATAAACCTGATCCACCATCTTGCGCACCCTGTCACATCAGACTCAGAAGCTAACTCTATCCGTAAAGAGAATGTTTCTGTATACCAGAGAGAACACAGAATTTTAACCCTGAATCTGATGCCTGGACCTGTATACAGAGTGTCAGCATCGGAGACACCCAGGGATCTCCCAACACGGCAACACAATTTCACAGTCACAGTCACATCAGAGCTAGACCTTAAGTCTTATAATTAACTTATTCTTTCTGTACTAGAGCCCGAACCAGTAATTCTAACCCAAGCCATGACTCTTGGACATGCCCCTTAATCGTAACCATTGGCATCACTCACGCTTCATCATAATCCTTTACCTCAATCCCGCACTTGCCCTCCCATCAGAGAGAAACCTGAAGCCTTTCCATAACCCTATCCTTCCTGTACACCTTACAGAACAAACCTAAACTTACTGTAGCCCTTGGGACTATACCTGAACCGACACCGTCAGCTTCAACGTCTGTCATGCCGCACCATAAGCCTGAATCTCAAGGTCGCCGTCACCCGCACGTCAGGGACAGATGCGAACTCTAAATGTAACTGCATAATCCTGTCAATCTTACTGAACACCTAACCCTAACCCTAGTGCCAAGCCCTGGACTAGATTTTTCACCCGCAGCAATGATGTCAACTACGACACATCTTAATTCGGAGCTTGAATCTCACACTCGCACTGACATCAGAAGAGAACCCTAATTCTTTCGGAAACCGTCTTTTCCGCACTGATTTTCTCTTACAGATAACCCTAAGCGTATCCCAGGCCCCTTTCACTGAACCGCCACCATCAGCATCGACGTCTGTCATTCCTCCCCATAATCCTGAAGCTCGTTCTGGACGCTGCCCTCATGTCAGAGTCGGATCAGTACTCTAACTGTCACTCAATCTGCAGCATACTCCTTACCTTACAACTAATGCTGACCCTATCCCTGGTACCGGGATCTGACACTTCACCTTCATCATTGTTGTGACCCTCACTTCACCTGAAACTTAAACTTATTCTTGCACTCACCCTCACATCAGAGGCGGATCCGAATTCTAACTGCAACCCTACTTCACCCGTACTCCTTATCAAACCCATAACCCTACCCTAGATCTGAACCTTGAATCAGATTATTCACCTTCATCGTTGCTACCCACTATGACACCCTTAATGGTGTGACTCGATCTCACACTCGCCCTCAATTTAGAATTGCACCCTAATTCTGTCCATAACCATATTATCTGCATAAACCTGCATAGACCTTTCCTTACAGAAAACTCTAACCCTAGAACAGGTTCCTTTACCTGCATGCTCACCACCAGCATTGATGTCACCGATGCCATACCTTAATGATGAAGTCCAAACTGGCCTTCACCCACACGTCAGAGTAGGATCCTCTATCTAAACATAACCACATCCACGGCATAAACTAAAACAATTCCCTATCCCTAACCCTAGCACATACCTGTGGCCTGACCATCCATAATCTCCATGGATGTGACCCTTGCCTCATTGTAAGCCTGCGACTGAATTGGACAGTTGCCCTAACCTTGCAGAAGGACCCTCAGTCTAAACGTACCAATACCCTGCCCCTACGGCTTTCCAAAATCCTAACCCTAACCCTAGCCCTGGCTCGTGGTCCTGACACCTCACCTTGACCATTGACGTCAACCATGCCTCACCATAAACCTGATCCACCATCTTGCACTCCCTTTCTCATCAGAACTAGAAGCCAACTCTATCCATAAAGCCAATGTCTCTGCATACCAGAGAGAACAAAAAATTTTAACTCTAAAACTGGTGCCTGGACCTATACACAAAGCGTCATTATCACAAACAAACAGGGATCTCCTCAACACGGAAACGCAAATTCACACTCGCACTCACATCAGAGGTAGACCCTAACCCTAATAATTAACTTATCCTTTCTGCACAACAGCCCTAACCTCTATATTCAAAGCCTAGCCATGACTCTTGGACCTGCCCCTTCACCATAACCGTTGGCATCACCTGCGCTTCATCGTAATCCTAATCTTCAATCCCGAACGTGCCCTCCCATCGGAGAGAAACTCGAAATTTTTCCATAAACCTATCCTTCTTCTACACCTTACAGAGCACAATAAACTTACTCTAGCCCTCGGCATTTTACCTGATCCAAAACCAACAGCCTCAATGTCTGTCTTGCCGCACCATAAGCCTGAAGCTCAAGGTGGCCCTCGCCCTCACTTCAGGGTCAGATGCAAACTCTAAATGTTACTCCACATTCCTGTAAATCTTACTGAACACCTAACCCTAACCCTAGCGCGAAGCCTTGGACTAGATTCTTCACCTACAACATTGATGTCAACTAAGACACATCTTAACTCGGAGCCTGAATTTCACATTCTCAATCACAACAGAAGAGAACCCTTATTCTCTCGGTAACCATCTCTTCCGCAGAGATTTTCTCTCACAGATAGCCCTAACCCTCTCCCAGGACCCTTTCACTGAACCGCTACCATCAGCATCGACGTCTGCCATTCGTGCCCACAACCCTGAAGCTCGTTCTGGCCACTGCCCTCTTGTCAGAGTCGGATCAGAACGCTAAATGTAACTCAATTTTCCGCAGACTCCTTACCTTACAACTAATGCCAACCCTATCCCTGGTGCCAGGATCTGACACTTCACCTTCATCATTGATGTCACACTCACTTCATCTTAAACCTTAAACTTATTCTTGCACAAAACCTCACATCAGAGGTGGATCCGAATTCTAACGGCAACCCTATCTCACCCGTACTCCCTATCGAACACGTAACCCTAACCCTAGATCTGACCCTTGAACCAGAATCTTCACCTTCACCGTTGCTATCAACTATGACTCCCTTAATCCTCTGACTTGACCTCACACTCACACTCAATTCAGAATTTTTCGCAAATTCTGTCCATAACCATATTTTCTGCATAGACCTTTCCTTACAGAAAACCCTAACCCTAGCCCCGGATCCTTAACCTGAATGCTCACCGTCAGCATTGGTGTCACCGATGCCACATCTTGATGATGAAGTCCAAGCTGGCCTTCACCCACACGTCAGAGTAGGATGCTTAATCTAAACATAACCACATCCACCGCATAAACTTTAGACAATTGCCTAACCCTAACCCTAGCACATTCCTGTGACCTGAGCCTCCAAAATCATCATGGACGTCACCCTTGCCTCACTGCGACTCAATTGGACAGTTGCCCTAAACTTGGAGAAGGACCCTCAGTCTAAACGTACCAATTGCCTGCCCCTACAGCTTTCCAAAAACCTAACCCTAACACTACCCCTGGCTCGGGGTCCTGACACCTCACCTTGACCATTGACGTCATCCGTGCCTCACCATAAACCTGATCCACCATCTTGCGCACCCTGTCACATCAGACTCAGAAGCTAACTCTATCCGTAAAGAGTATGTTTCTGTATACCAGAGAGAACACAGAATTTTAACCCTGAAACTGATGCCTGGACCTCTATACAGAGTGTCAGCATCGGAGACACCCAGGGATCTCCCAACACGGCAACACAATTTCACAGTCACAGTCACATCAGAGCTAGACCTTAAGTCTTATAATTAACTTATTCTTTCTGTACTAGAGCCCGAACCAGTAATTCTAACCCAAGCCATGACTCTTGGACATGCCCCTTAATCGTAACCATTGGCATCACTCATGCTTCATCGTAATCCTTTACCTCAATCCCGCACTTGCCCTCCCATCAGAGAGAAACCTGAAGCCTTTCCATAACCCTATCCTTCCTGTACACCTTACAGAACAAACCTAAACTTACTCAAGCCCTTGGGACTATACCTGAACCGACACCGTCAGCTTCAACGTCTGTCATGCCGCACCATAAGCCTGAATCTCTAGGTCGCCGTCACCCGCACGTCAGGGACAGATGCGAACTCTAAATGTAACTGCATAATCCTGTCAATCTTACTGAACACCTAACCCTAACCCTAGTGCCAAGCCCTGGACTAGATTTTTCACCCGCAGCAATGATGTCAACTACGACACATCTTAATTCGGAGCTTGAATCTCACACTCGCACTGACATCAGAAGAGAACCCTAATTCTTTCGGAAACCGTCTTTTCCGCACTGATTTTCTCTTACAGATAACCCTAAGCGTATCCCAGGCCCCTTTCACTGAACCGCCACCATCAGCATCGACGTCTGTCATTCCTCCCCATAATCCTGAAGCTCATTCTGGACGCTGCCCTCATGTCAGAGTCGGATCAGTACTCTAACTGTCACTCAATCTGCAGCATACTCCTTACCTTACAACTAATGCTGACCCTATCCCTGGTACCGGTGTCTGACACTTCACCTTCATCATTGTTGTGACCCTCACTTCACCTGAAACTTAAACTTATTCTTGCACTCACCCTCACATCAGAGGCGGATCCGAATTCTAACTGCAACCCTACTTCACCCGTACTCCTTATCAAACCCATAACCCTACCCTAGATCTGAACCTTGAATCAGATTATTCACCTTCATCGTTGCTACCCACTATGACACCCTTAATGGTGTGACTCGATCTCACACTCGCCCTCAATTTAGAATTGCACCCTAATTCTGTCCATAACCATATTATCTGCATAAACCTGCATAGACCTTTCCTTACAGAAAACTCTAACCCTAGAACAGGTTCCTTTACCTGCATGCTCACCACCAGCATTGATGTCACCGATGCCATACCTTAATGATGAAGTCCAAACTGGCCTTCACCCACACGTCAGAGTAGGATCCTCTATCTAAACATAACCACATCCACGGCATAAACTAAAACAATTCCCTATCCCTAACCCTAGCACATACCTGTGGCCTGACCATCCATAATCTCCATGGATGTGACCCTTGCCTCATTGTAAGCCTGCGACTGAATTGGACAGTTGCCCTAACCTTGCAGAAGGACCCTCAGTCTAAACGTACCAATACCCTGCCCCTACGGCTTTCCAAAATCCTAACCCTAACCCTAGCCCTGGCTCGTGGTCCTGACACCTCACCTTGACCATTGACGTCAACCATGCCTCACCATAAACCTGATCCACCATCTTGCACTCCCTTTCTCATCAGAACTAGAAGCCAACTCTATCCATAAAGCCAATGTCTCTGCATACCAGAGAGAACAAAAAATTTTAACTCTAAAACTGGTGCCTGGACCTATACACAAAGCGTCATTATCACAAACAAACAGGGATCTCCTCAACACGGAAACGCAAATTCACACTCGCACTCACATCAGAGGTAGACCCTAACCCTAATAATTAACTTATCCTTTCTGCACAACAGCCCTAACCTCTATACTCAAAGCCTAGCCATGACTCTTGGACCTGCCCCTTCACCATAACCGTTGGCATCACCTGCGCTTCATCGTAATCCTAATCTTCAATCCCGAACGTGCCCTCCCATCGGAGAGAAACTCGAAATTTTTCCATAAACCTATCCTTCTTCTACACCTTACAGAGCACAATAAACTTACTCTAGCCCTCGGCATTTTACCTGATCCAAAACCAACAGCCTCAATGTCTGTCTTGCCGCACCATAAGCCTGAAGCTCAAGGTGGCCCTCGCCCTCACTTCAGGGTCAGATGCAAACTCTAAATGTTACTCCACATTCCTGTAAATCTTACTGAACACCTAACCCTAACCCTAGCGCGAAGCCTTGGACTAGATTCTTCACCTACAACATTGATGTCAACTAAGACACATCTTAACTCGGAGCCTGAATTTCACATTCTCAATCACAACAGAAGAGAACCCTTATTCTCTCGGTAACCGTCTCTTCCGCAGAGATTTTCTCTCACAGATAGCCCTAACCCTCTCCCAGGACCCTTTCACTGAACCGCTACCATCAGCATCGACGTCTGCCATTCGTGCCCACAACCCTGAAGCTCGTTCTGGCCACTGCCCTCTTGTCAGAGTCGGATCAGAACGCTAAATGTCACTCAATTTTCCGCAGACTCCTTACCTTACAACTAATGCCAACCCTATCCCTGGTGCCAGGATCTGACACTTCACCTTCATCATTAATATCACACTCACTTCACCTTAAACCTTAAACTTATTCTTGGACAAAACCTCACATCAGAGGTGGATCCGAATTCTAACGGCAACCCTATCTCACCCGTACTCCCTATCGAACACATAACCCTAACCCTAGATCTGACCCTTGAACGAGAATCTTCACCTTCACCGTTGCTATCAACTATGACTCCCTTAATCCTCTGACTCGACCTCACACTCACACTCAATTCAGAATTTTTCGCAAATTCTGTCCATAACCATATTTTCTGCATAGACCTTTCCTTACAGAAAACCCTAACCCTAGCCCCGGATCCTTAACCTGAATGCTCACCGTCAGCATTGGTGTCACCGATGCCACATCTTGATGATGAAGTCCAAGCTGGCCTTCACCCACACGTCAGAGTAGGATGCTTAATCTAAAGATAACCACATCCACCGCATAAACTTTAGACAATTGCCTAACCCTAACCCTAGCACATTCCTGTGACCTGAGCCTCCAAAATCATCATGGACGTCACCCTTGCCTCACTGCGACTCAATTGGACAGTTGCCCTAAACTTGGAGAAGGACCCTCAGTCTAAACGTACCAATTGCCTGCCCCTACAGCTTTCCAAAAACCTAACCCTAACACTACCCCTGGCTCGGGGTCCTGACACCTCACCTTGACCATTGACGTCATCCGTGCCTCACCATAAACCTGATCCACCATCTTGCGCACCCTGTCACATCAGACTCAGAAGCTAACTCTATCCGTAAAGAGAATGATTCTGTATACCAGAGAGAACACAGAATTTTAACCCTGAAACTGATGCCTGGACCTGTATACAGAGTGTCAGCATCGGAGACACCCAGGGATCTCCCAACACGGCAACACAATTTCACAGTCACAGTCACATCAGAGCTAGACCTTAAGTCTTATAATTAACTTATTCTTTCTGTACTAGAGCCCGAACCAGTAATTCTAACCCTAGCCATGACTCTTGGACATGCCCCTTAATCGTAACCATTGGCATCACTCACGCTTCATCGTAATCCTTTACCTCAATCCCGAACTTGCCCTCCCATCAGAGAGAAACCTGAAGCCTTTCCATAACCCTATCCTTCCTGTACACCTTACAGAACAAAACTAAACTTACTCTAGCCCTTGGGACTATACCTGAACCGACACCGTCAGCTTGAACGTCTGTCATGCCGCACCATAAGCCTGAATCTCAAGGTCGCCGTCACCCGCACGTCAGGGACAGATGCGAACTCTAAATGTAACTGCATAATCCTGTCAATCTTACTGAACACCTAACCCTAACCCTAGTGCCAAGCCCTGTACTAGATTTTTCACCTGCAGCAATGATGTCAACTACGACACATCTTAATTCGGAGCTTGAATCTCACACTCGCACTGACATCAGAAGAGAACCCTAATTCTTTCGGAAACCGTCTTTTCCGCACTGATTTTCTCTTACAGATAACCCTAAGCGTATCCCAGGCCCCTTTCACTGAACCGCCACCATCAGCATCGACGTCTGTCATTCCTCCCCATAATCCTGAAGCTCGTTCTGGACGCTGCCCTCATGTCAGAGTCGGATCAGTACTCTAACTGTCACTCAATCTGCAGCATACTCCTTACCTTACAACTAATGCTGACCCTATCCCTGGTACCGGGATCTGACACTTCACCTTCATCATTGTTGTGACCCTCACTTCACCTTAAACTTAAACTTATTCTTGCACCCACCCTCACATCAGAGGCGGATCCGAATTCTAACTGCAACCCTACTTCACCCGTACTCCTTATCAAACCCATAACCCTACCCTAGATCTGAACCTTGAATCAGATTATTCACCTTCATCGTTGCTACCCACTATGACACCCTTAATGGTGTGACTCGATCTCACACTCGCCCTCAATTTAGAATTGCACCCTAATTCTGTCCATAACCATATTATCTGCATAAACCTGCATAGACCTTTCCTTACAGAAAACTCTAACCCTAGAACAGGTTCCTTTACCTGCATGCTCACCACCAGCATTGATGTCACCGATGCCATACCTTAATGATGAAGTCCAAACTGGCCTTCACCCACACGTCAGAGTAGGATCCTCTATCTAAACATAACCACATCCACGGCATAAACTAAAACAATTCCCTATCCCTAACCCTAGCACATACCTGTGGCCTGACCATCCATAATCTCCATGGATGTGACCCTTGCCTCATTGTAAGCCTGCGACTGAATTGGACAGTTGCCCTAACCTTGCAGAAGGACCCTCAGTCTAAACGTACCAATACCCTGCCCCTACGGCTTTCCAAAATCCTAACCCTAACCCTAGCCCTGGCTCGTGGTCCTGACACCTCACCTTGACCATTGACGTCAACCATGCCTCACCATAAACCTGATCCACCATCTTGCACTCCCTTTCTCATCAGAACTAGAAGCCAACTCTATCCATAAAGCGAATGTCTCTGCATACCAGAGAGAACAAAAAATTTTAACTCTAAAACTGGTGCCTGGACCTATACACAAAGCGTCATTATCACAAACACCCAGGGATCTCCTCAACACGGAAACGCAAATTCACACTCGCACTCACATCAGAGGTAGACCCTAACCCTAATAATTAACTTATCCTTTCTGCACAACAGCCCTAACCACTATATTCAAAGCCTAGCCATGACACTTGGACCTGCCCCTTCACCATAACCGTTGGCATCACCTGCGCTTCATCGTAATCCTAATCTTCAATCCCGAACGTGCCCTCCCATCGGAGAGAAACTCGAAATTTTTCCATAAACCTATCCTTCTTCTACACCTTACAGAGCACAATAAACTTACTCTAGCCCTCGGCATTTTACCTGATCCAAAACCAACAGCCTCAATGTCTGTCTTGCCGCACAATAAGCCTGAAGCTCAAGGTGGCCCTCTCCCTCACTTCAGGGTCAGATGCAAACTCTAAATGTTACTCCACATTCCTGTAAATCTTACTGAACACCTAACCCTAACCCTAGCGCGAAGCCTTGGACTAGATTCTTCACCTACAACATTGATGTCAACTAAGACACATCTTAACTCGGAGCCTGAATTTCACATTCTCAATCACAACAGAAGAGAACCCTTATTCTCTCGGTAACCATCTCTTCCGCAGAGATTTTCTCTCACAGATAGCCCTAACCCTCTCCCAGGACCCTTTCACTGAACCGCTACCATCAGCATCGACGTCTGTCATTCGTGCCCACAACCCTGAAGCTCGTTCTGGCCACTGCCCTCTTGTCAGAGTCGGATGAGAACGCTAAATGTCACTCAATTTTCCGCAGACTCCTTACGTTACAACTAATGCCAACCCTATCCCTGGTGCCAGGATCTGACACTTCACCTTCATCATTGATGTCACACTCACTTCACCTTAAACCTTAAACTTATTCTTGCACAAAACCTCACATCAGAGGTGGATCCGAATTCTAACAGCAACCCTATCTCACCCGTACTCCTTATCGAACACATAACCCTAACCCTAGATCTGACCCTTGAACCAGAATCTTCACCTTCACCGTTGCTATCAACTATGACTCCCTTAATCCTCTGACTCGATCTCACACTCACACTCAATTCAGAATTTTTCGCAAATTCTGTCCATAACCATATTTTCTGCATAGACCTTTCCTTACAGAAAACCCTAACCCTAGCCCCGGATCCTTAACCTGAATGCTCACCGTCAGCATTGGTGTCACCGATGCCACATCTTGATGATGAAGTCCAAGCTGGCCTTCACAACCCGTCAGAGTAGGATGCTTAATCTAAACATAACCTCATCCACCGCATAAACTTTAGACAATTGCCTAACCCTAACCCTAGCACATTCCTGTGACCTGAGCCTCCAAAATCATCATGGACGTCACCCTTGCCTCACTGCGACTCAATTGGACAGTTGCCCTAAACTTGGAGAAGGACCCTCAGTCTAAACGTACCAATTGCCTGCCCCTACAGCTTTCCAAAAACCTAACCTTAACACTACCCCTGGCTCGGGGTCCTGACACCTCACCTTGACCATTGACGTCATCCGTGCCTCACCATAAACCTGATCCACCATCTTGCGCACCCTGTCACATCAGACTCAGAAGCTAACTCTATCCGTAAAGAGAATGTTTCTGTATACCAGAGAGAACACAGAATTTTAACCCTGAAACTGATGCCTGGACCTGTATACAGAGTGTCAGCATCGGAGACACCCAGGGATCTCCCAACACGGCAACACAATTTCACAGTCACAGTCACATCAGAGCTAGACCTTAAGTCTTATAATTAACTTATTCTTTCTGTACTAGAGCCCGAACCAGTAATTCTAACCCTAGCCATGACTCTTGGACATGCCCCTTAATCGTAACCATTGGCATCACTCACGCTTCATCGTAATCCTTTACCTCAATTCCGCACTTGCCCTCCCATCAGAGAGAAACCTGAAGCCTTTCCATAACCCTATCCTTCCTGTACACCTTACAGAACAAAACTAAACTTACTCTAGCCCTTGGGACTATACCTGAACCGACACCGTCAGCTTCAACGTCTGTCATGCCGCACCATAAGCCTGAATCTCAAGGTCGCCGTCACCCGCACGTCAGGGACAGATGCGAACTCTAAATGTAACTGCATAATCCTGTCAATCTTACTGAACACCTAACCCTAACCCTAGTGCCAAGCCCTGGACTAGATTTTTCACCCGCAGCAATGATGTCAACTACGACACATCTTAATTCGGAGCTTGAATCTCACACTCGCACTGACATCAGAAGAGAACCCTAATTCTTTCGGAAACCGTCTTTTCCGCACTGATTTTCTCTTACAGATAACCCTAAGCGTATCCCAGGCCCCTTTCACTGAACCGCCACCATCAGCATCGACGTCTGTCATTCCTCCCCATAATCCTGAAGCTCGTTCTGGACGCTGCCCTCATGTCAGAGTCGGATCAGTACTTTAACTGTCACTCAATCTGCAGCATACTCCTTACCTTACAACTAATGCTGACCCTATCCCTGGTACCGGGATCTGACACTTCACCTTCATCATTGTTGTGACCCTCACTTCACCTGAAACTTAAACTTATTCTTGCACTCACTCTCACATCAGAGGCGGATCCGAATTCTAACTGCAACCCTACTTCACCCGTACTCCGTATCAAACCCATAACCCTACCCTAGATCTGAACCTTGAATCAGATTATTCACCTTCATCGTTGCTACCCACTATGACACCCTTAATGGTGTGACTCGATCTCACACTCGCCCTCAATTTAGAATTGCACCCTAATTCTGTCCATAACCATATTATCTGCATAAACCTGCATAGACCTTTCCTTACAGAAAACTCTAACCCTAGAACAGGTTCCTTTACCTGCATGCTCACCACCAGCATTGATGTCACCGATGCCATACCTTAATGATGAAGTCCAAACTGGCCTTCACCCACACGTCAGAGTAGGATCCTCTATCTAAACATAACCACATCCACGGCATAAACTAAAACAATTCCCTATCCCTAACCCTAGCACATACCTGTGGCCTGACCATCCATAATCTCCATGGATGTGACCCTTGCCTCATTGTAAGCCTGCGACTGAATTGGACAGTTGCCCTAACCTTGCAGAAGGACCCTCAGTCTAAACGTACCAATACCCTGCCCCTACGGCTTTCCAAAATCCTAACCCTAACCCTAGCCCTGGCTCGTGGTCCTGACACCTCACCTTGACCATTGACGTCAACCATGCCTCACCATAAACCTGATCCACCATCTTGAACTCCCTTTCTCATCAGAACTAGAAGCCAACTCTATCCATAAAGCCAATGTCTCTGCATACCAGAGAGAACAAAAAATTTTAACTCTAAAACTGGTGCCTGGACCTATACACAAAGCGTCATTATCACAAACAAACAGGGATCTCCTCAACACGGAAACGCAAATTCACACTCGCACTCACATCAGAGGTAGACCCTAACCCTAATAATTAACTTATCCTTTCTGCACAACAGCCCTAACCTCTATATTCAAAGACTAGCCATGACTCTTGGACCTGCCCTTTCACCATAACCGTTGGCATCACCTGCGCTTCATCGTAATCCTAATCTTCAATCCCGAACGTGCCCTCCCATCGGAGAGAAACTCGAAATTTTTCCATAAACCTATCCTTCTTCTACACCTTACAGAGCACAATAAACTTACTCTAGCCCTCGGCATTTTACCTGATCCAAAACCAACAGCCTCAATGTCTGTCTTGCCGCACCATAAGCCTGAAGCTCAAGGTGGCCCTCGCCCTCACTTCAGGGTCAGATGCAATCTCTAAATGTTACACCACATTCCTGTAAATCTTACTGAACACCTAACCCTAACCCTAGCGCGAAGCCTTGGACTAGATTCTTCACCTACAACATTGATGTCAACTAAGACACATCTTAACTCGGAGCCTGAATTTCACATTCTCAATCACAACAGAAGAGAACCCTTATTCTCTCGGTAACCGTCTCTTCCGCAGAGATTTTCTCTCACAGATAGCCCTAACCCTCTCCCAGGACCCTTTCACTGAACCGCTACCATCAGCATCGACGTCTGCCATTCGTGCCCACAACCCTGAAGCTCGTTCTGGCCACTGCCCTCTTGTCAGAGTCGGATCAGAACGCTAAATGTCACTCAATTTTCCGCAGACTCCTTACCTTACAACTAATGCCAACCCTATCCCTGGTGCCAGGATCTGACACTTCACCTTCATCATTGATGTCACACTCACTTCATCTTAAACCTTAAACTTATTCTTGCACAAAACCTCACATCAGAGGTGGATCCGAATTCTAACGGCAACCCTATCTCACCCGTACTCCCTATCGAACACATAACCCTAACCCTAGATCTGACCCTTGAACCAGAATCTTCACCTTCACCGTTGCTATCAACTATGACTCCCTTAATCCTCTGACTCGACCTCACACTCACACTCAATTCAGAATTTTTCGCAAATTCTGTCCATAACCATATTTTCTGCATAGACCTTTCCTTACAGAAAACCCTAACCCTAGCCCCGGATCCTTAACCTGAATGCTCACCGTCAGCATTGGTGTCACCGATGCCACATCTTGATGATGAAGTCCAAGCTGGCCTTCACCCACACGTCAGAGTAGGATGCTTAATCTAAACATAACCACATCCACCGCATAAACTTTAGACAATTGCCTAACCCTAACCCTAGCACATTCCTGTGACCTGAGCCTCCAAAATCATCATGGACGTCACCCTTGCCTCACTGCGACTCAATTGGACAGTTGCCCTAAACTTGGAGAAGGACCCTCAGTCTAAACGTACCAATTGCCTGCCCCTACAGCTTTCCGAAAACCTAACCCTAACACTACCCCTGGCTCGGGGTCCTGACACCTCACCTTGACCATTGACGTCATCCGTGCCTCACCATAAACCTGATCCACCATCTTGCGCACCCTGTCACATCAGACTCAGAAGCTAACTCTATCCGTAAAGAGAATGTTTCTGTATACCAGAGAGAACACAGAATTTTAACCCTGAAACTGATGCCTGGACCTGTATACAGAGTGTCAGCATCGGAGACACCCAGGGATCTCCCAACACGGCAACACAATTTCACAGTCACAGTCACATCAGAGCTAGACCTTAAGTCTGATAATTAACTTATTCTTTCTGTACTAGAGCCCGAACCAGTAATTCTAACCCAAGCCATGACTCTTGGACATGCCCCTTAATCGTAACCATTGGCATCACTCACGCTTCATCGTAATCCTTTACCTCAATCCCGCACTTGCCCTCCCATCAGAGAGAAACCTGAAGCCTTTCCATAACCCTATCCTTCCTGTACACCTTACAGAACAAACCTAAACTTACTCTAGCCCTTGGGACTATACCTGAACCGACACCGTCAGCTTCAACGTCTGTCATGCCGCACCATAAGCCTGAATCTCAAGGTCGCCATCACCCGCACGTCAGGGACAGATGCGAACTCTAAATGTAACTGCATAATCCTGTCAATCTTACTGAACACCTAACCCTAACCCTAGTGCCAAGCCCTGGACTAGATTTTTCACCCGCAGCAATGATGTCAACTACGACACATCTTAATTCGGAGCTTGAATCTCACACTCGCACTGACATCAGAAGAGAACCCTAATTCTTTCAGAAACCGTCTTTTCCGCACTGATTTTCTCTTACAGATAACACTAAGCGTATCCCAGGCCCCTTTCACTGAACCGCCACCATCAGCATCGACGTCTGTCATTCCTCCCCATAATCCTGAAGCTCGTTCTGGACGCTGCCCTCATGTTAGAGTCGGATCAGTACTCTAACTGTCACTCAATCTGCAGCATACTCCTTACCTTACAACTAATGCTGACCCTATCCCTGGTACCGGGATCTAACACTTCACCTTCATCATTGTTGTGACCCTCACTTCACATGAAACTTAAACTTATTCTTGCACTCACTCTCACATCAGAGGCGGATCCGAATTCTAACTGCAACCCTACTTCACCCGTACTCCGTATCAAACCCATAACCCTACCCTAGATCTGAACCTTGAATCAGATTATTCACCTTCATCGTTGCTACCCACTATGACACCCTTAATGGTGTGACTCGATCTCACACTCGCCCTCAATTTAGAATTGCACCCTAATTCTGTCCATAACCATATTATCTGCATAAACCTGCATAGACCTTTCCTTACAGAAAACTCTAACCCTAGAACAGGTTCCTTTACCTGCATGCTCACCACCAGCATTGATGTCACCAATGCCATACCTTAATGATGAAGTCCAAACTGGCCTTCACCCACACGTCAGAGTAGGATCCTCTATCTAAACATAACCACATCCACGGCATAAACTAAAACAATTCCCTATCCCTAACCCTAGCACATACCTGTGGCCTGACCATCCATAATCTCCATGGATGTGACCCTTGCCTCATTGTAAGCCTGCGACTGAATTGGACAGTTGCCCTAACCTTGCAGAAGGACCCTCAGTCTAAACGTACCAATACCCTGCCCCTACGGCTTTCCAAAATCCTAACCCTAACCCTAGCCCTGGCTCGTGGTCCTGACACCTCACCTTGACCATTGACGTCAACCATGCCTCACCATAAACCTGATCCACCATCTTGCACTCCCTTTCTCATCAGAACTAGAAGCCAACTCTATCCATAAAGCGAATGTCTCTGCATACCAGAGAGAACAAAAAATTTTAACTCTAAAACTGGTGCCTGGACCTATACACAAAGCGTCATTATCACAAACACCCAGGGATCTCCTCAACACGGAAACGCAAATTCACACTCGCACTCACATCAGAGGTAGACCCTAACCCTAATAATTAACTTATCCTTTCTGCACAACAGCCCTAACCACTATATTCAAAGCCTAGCCATGACACTTGGACCTGCCCCTTCACCATAACCGTTGGCATCACCTGCGCTTCATCGTAATCCTAATCTTCAATCCCGAACGTGCCCTGCCATCGGAGAGAAACTCGAAATTTTTCCATAAACCTATCCTTCTTCTACACCTTACAGAGCACAATAAACTTACTCTAGCCCTCGGCATTTTACCTGATCCAAAACCAACAGCCTCAATGTCTGTCTTGCCGCACAATAAGCCTGAAGCTCAAGGTGGCCCTCTCCCTCACTTCAGGGTCAGATGCAAACTCTAAATGTTACTCCACATTCCTGTAAATCTTACTGAACACCTAACCCTAACCCTAGCGCGAAGCCTTGGACTAGATTCTTCACCTACAACATTGATGTCAACTAAGACACATCTTAACTCGGAGCCTGAATTTCACATTCTCAATCACAACAGAAGAGAACCCTTATTCTCTCGGTAACCATCTCTTCCGCAGAGATTTTCTCTCACAGATAGCCCTAACCCTCTCCCAGGACCCTTTCACTGAACCGCTACCATCAGCATCGACGTCTGTCATTCGTGCCCACAACCCTGAAGCTCGTTCTGGCCACTGCCCTCTTGTCAGAGTCGGATGAGAACGCTAAATGTCACTCAATTTTCCGCAGACTCCTTACGTTACAACTAATGCCAACCCTATCCCTGGTGCCAGGATCTGACACTTCACCTTCATCATTGATGTCACACTCACTTCACCTTAAACCTTAAACTTATTCTTGCACAAAACCTCACATCAGAGGTGGATCCGAATTCTAACAGCAACCCTATCTCACCCGTACTCCTTATCGAACACATAACCCTAACCCTAGATCTGACCCTTGAACCAGAATCTTCACCTTCACCGTTGCTATCAACTATGACTCCCTTAATCCTCTGACTCGATCTCACACTCACACTCAATTCAGAATTTTTCGCAAATTCTGTCCATAACCATATTTTCTGCATAGACCTTTCCTTACAGAAAACCCTAACCCTAGCCCCGGATCCTTAACCTGAATGCTCACCGTCAGCATTGGTGTCACCGATGCCACATCTTGATGATGAAGTCCAAGCTGGCCTTCACAACCCGTCAGAGTAGGATGCTTAATCTAAACATAACCTCATCCACCGCATAAACTTTAGACAATTGCCTAACCCTAACCCTAGCACATTCCTGTGACCTGAGCCTCCAAAATCATCATGGACGTCACCCTTGCCTCACTGCGACTCAATTGGACAGTTGCCCTAAACTTGGAGAAGGACCCTCAGTCTAAACGTACCAATTGCCTGCCCCTACAGCTTTCCAAAAACCTAACCTTAACACTACCCCTGGCTCGGGGTCCTGACACCTCACCTTGACCATTGACGTCATCCGTGCCTCACCATAAACCTGATCCACCATCTTGCGCACCCTGTCACATCAGACTCAGAAGCTAACTCTATCCGTAAAGAGAATGTTTCTGTATACCAGAGAGAACACAGAATTTTAACCCTGAAACTGATGCCTGGACCTGTATACAGAGTGTCAGCATCGGAGACACCCAGGGATCTCCCAACACGGCAACACAATTTCACAGTCACAGTCACATCAGAGCTAGACCTTAAGTCTTATAATTAACTTATTCTTTCTGTACTAGAGCCCGAACCAGTAATTCTAACCCTAGCCATGACTCTTGGACATGCCCCTTAATCGTAACCATTGGCATCACTCACGCTTCATCGTAATCCTTTACCTCAATTCCGCACTTGCCCTCCAATCAGAGAGAAACCTGAAGCCTTTCCATAACCCTATCCTTCCTGTACACCTTACAGAACAAAACTAAACTTACTCTAGCCCTTGGGACTATACCTGAACCGACACCGTCAGCTTCAACGTCTGTCATGCCGCACCATAAGCCTGAATCTCAAGGTCGCCGTCACCCGCACGTCAGGGACAGATGCGAACTCTAAATGTAACTGCATAATCCTGTCAATCTTACTGAACACCTAACCCTAACCCTAGTGCCAAGCCCTGGACTAGATTTTTCACCCGCAGCAATGATGTCAACTACGACACATCTTAATTCGGAGCTTGAATCTCACACTCGCACTGACATCAGAAGAGAACCCTAATTCTTTCGGAAACCGTCTTTTCCGCACTGATTTTCTCTTACAGATAACCCTAAGCGTATCCCAGGCCCCTTTCACTGAACCGCCACCATCAGCATCGACGTCTGTCATTCCTCCCCATAATCCTGAAGCTCGTTCTGGACGCTGCCCTCATGTCAGAGTCGGATCAGTACTTTAACTGTCACTCAATCTGCAGCATACTCCTTACCTTACAACTAATGCTGACCCTATCCCTGGTACCGGGATCTGACACTTCACCTTCATCATTGTTGTGACCCTCACTTCACCTGAAACTTAAACTTATTCTTGCACTCACTCTCACATCAGAGGCGGATCCGAATTCTAACTGCAACCCTACTTCACCCGTACTCCGTATCAAACCCATAACCCTACCCTAGATCTGAACCTTGAATCAGATTATTCACCTTCATCGTTGCTACCCACTATGACACCCTTAATGGTGTGACTCGATCTCACACTCGCCCTCAATTTAGAATTGCACCCTAATTCTGTCCATAACCATATTATCTGCATAAACCTGCATAGACCTTTCCTTACAGAAAACTCTAACCCTAGAACAGGTTCCTTTACCTGCATGCTCACCACCAGCATTGATGTCACCGATGCCATACCTTAATGATGAAGTCCAAACTGGCCTTCACCCACACGTCAGAGTAGGATCCTCTATCTAAACATAACCACATCCACGGCATAAACTAAAACAATTCCCTATCCCTAACCCTAGCACATACCTGTGGCCTGACCATCCATAATCTCCATGGATGTGACCCTTGCCTCATTGTAAGCCTGCGACTGAATTGGACAGTTGCCCTAACCTTGCAGAAGGACCCTCAGTCTAAACGTACCAATACCCTGCCCCTACGGCTTTCCAAAATCCTAACCCTAACCCTAGCCCTGGCTCGTGGTCCTGACACCTCACCTTGACCATTGACGTCAACCATGCCTCACCATAAACCTGATCCACCATCTTGAACTCCCTTTCTCATCAGAACTAGAAGCCAACTCTATCCATAAAGCCAATGTCTCTGCATACCAGAGAGAACAAAAAATTTTAACTCTAAAACTGGTGCCTGGACCTATACACAAAGCGTCATTATCACAAACAAACAGGGATCTCCTCAACACGGAAACGCAAATTCACACTCGCACTCACATCAGAGGTAGACCCTAACCCTAATAATTAACTTATCCTTTCTGCACAACAGCCCTAACCTCTATATTCAAAGACTAGCCATGACTCTTGGACCTGCCCTTTCACCATAACCGTTGGCATCACCTGCGCTTCATCGTAATCCTAATCTTCAATCCCGAACGTGCCCTCCCATCGGAGAGAAACTCGAAATTTTTCCATAAACCTATCCTTCTTCTACACCTTACAGAGCACAATAAACTTACTCTAGCCCTCGGCATTTTACCTGATCCAAAACCAACAGCCTCAATGTCTGTCTTGCCGCACCATAAGCCTGAAGCTCAAGGTGGCCCTCGCCCTCACTTCAGGGTCAGATGCAATCTCTAAATGTTACACCACATTCCTGTAAATCTTACTGAACACCTAACCCTAACCCTAGCGCGAAGCCTTGGACTAGATTCTTCACCTACAACATTGATGTCAACTAAGACACATCTTAACTCGGAGCCTGAATTTCACATTCTCAATCACAACAGAAGAGAACCCTTATTCTCTCGGTAACCGTCTCTTCCGCAGAGATTTTCTCTCACAGATAGCCCTAACCCTCTCCCAGGACCCTTTCACTGAACCGCTACCATCAGCATCGACGTCTGCCATTCGTGCCCACAACCCTGAAGCTCGTTCTGGCCACTGCCCTCTTGTCAGAGTCGGATCAGAACGCTAAATGTCACTCAATTTTCCGCAGACTCCTTACCTTACAACTAATGCCAACCCTATCCCTGGTGCCAGGATCTGACACTTCACCTTCATCATTGATGTCACACTCACTTCATCTTAAACCTTAAACTTATTCTTGCACAAAACCTCACATCAGAGGTGGATCCGAATTCTAACGGCAACCCTATCTCACCCGTACTCCCTATCGAACACATAACCCTAACCCTAGATCTGACCCTTGAACCAGAATCTTCACCTTCACCGTTGCTATCAACTATGACTCCCTTAATCCTCTGACTCGACCTCACACTCACACTCAATTCAGAATTTTTCGCAAATTCTGTCCATAACCATATTTTCTGCATAGACCTTTCCTTACAGAAAACCCTAACCCTAGCCCCGGATCCTTAACCTGAATGCTCACCGTCAGCATTGGTGTCACCGATGCCACATCTTGATGATGAAGTCCAAGCTGGCCTTCACCCACACGTCAGAGTAGGATGCTTAATCTAAACATAACCACATCCACCGCATAAACTTTAGACAATTGCCTAACCCTAACCCTAGCACATTCCTGTGACCTGAGCCTCCAAAATCATCATGGACGTCACCCTTGCCTCACTGCGACTCAATTGGACAGTTGCCCTAAACTTGGAGAAGGACCCTCAGTCTAAACGTACCAATTGCCTGCCCCTACAGCTTTCCGAAAACCTAACCCTAACACTACCCCTGGCTCGGGGTCCTGACACCTCACCTTGACCATTGACGTCATCCGTGCCTCACCATAAACCTGATCCACCATCTTGCGCACCCTGTCACATCAGACTCAGAAGCTAACTCTATCCGTAAAGAGAATGTTTCTGTATACCAGAGAGAACACAGAATTTTAACCCTGAAACTGATGCCTGGACCTGTATACAGAGTGTCAGCATCGGAGACACCCAGGGATCTCCCAACACGGCAACACAATTTCACAGTCACAGTCACATCAGAGCTAGACCTTAAGTCTGATAATTAACTTATTCTTTCTGTACTAGAGCCCGAACCAGTAATTCTAACCCAAGCCATGACTCTTGGACATGCCCCTTAATCGTAACCATTGGCATCACTCACGCTTCATCGTAATCCTTTACCTCAATCCCGCACTTGCCCTCCCATCAGAGAGAAACCTGAAGCCTTTCCATAACCCTATCCTTCCTGTACACCTTACAGAACAAACCTAAACTTACTCTAGCCCTTGGGACTATACCTGAACCGACACCGTCAGCTTCAACGTCTGTCATGCCGCACCATAAGCCTGAATCTCAAGGTCGCCATCACCCGCACGTCAGGGACAGATGCGAACTCTAAATGTAACTGCATAATCCTGTCAATCTTACTGAACACCTAACCCTAACCCTAGTGCCAAGCCCTGGACTAGATTTTTCACCTGCAGCAATGATGTCAACTACGACACATCTTAATTCGGAGCTTGAATCTCACACTCGCACTGACATCAGAAGAGAACCCTAATTCTTTCAGAAACCGTCTTTTCCGCACTGATTTTCTCTTACAGATAACACTAAGCGTATCCCAGGCCCCTTTCACTGAACCGCCACCATCAGCATCGACGTCTGTCATTCCTCCCCATAATCCTGAAGCTCGTTCTGGACGCTGCCCTCATGTCAGAGTCGGATCAGTACTCTAACTGTCACTCAATCTGCAGCATACTCCTTACCTTACAACTAATGCTGACCCTATCCCTGGTACCGGGATCTAACACTTCACCTTCATCATTGTTGTGACCCTCACTTCACATGAAACTTAAACTTATTCTTGCACTCACTCTCACATCAGAGGCGGATCCGAATTCTAACTGCAACCCTACTTCACCCGTACTCCGTATCAAACCCATAACCCTACCCTAGATCTGAACCTTGAATCAGATTATTCACCTTCATCGTTGCTACCCACTATGACACCCTTAATGGTGTGACTCGATCTCACACTCGCCCTCAATTTAGAATTGCACCCTAACTCTGTCCATAACCATATTATCTGCATAAACCTGCATAGACCTTTCCTTACAGAAAACTCTAACCCTAGAACAGGTTCCTTTACCTGCATGCTCACCACCAGCATTGATGTCACCGATGCCATACCTTAATGATGAAGTCCAAACTGGCCTTCACCCACACGTCAGAGTAGGATCCTCTATCTAAACATAACCACATCCACGGCATAAACTAAAACAATTCCCTATCCCTAACCCTAGCACATACCTGTGGCCTGACCATCCATAATCTCCATGGGTGTGACCCTTGCCTCATTGTAAGCCTGCGACTGAATTGGACAGTTGCCCTAACCTTGCAGAAGGACCCTCAGTCTAAACGTACCAATACCCTGCCCCTACGGCTTTCCAAAATCCTAACCCTAACCCTAGCCCTGGCTCGTGGTCCTGACACCTCACCTTGACCATTGACGTCAACCATGCCTCACCATAAACCTGATCCACCATCTTGCACTCCCTTTCTCATCAGAACTAGAAGCCAACTCTATCCATAAAGCCAATGTCTCTGCATACCAGAGAGAACAAAAAATTTTAACTCTAAAACTGGTGCCTGGACCTATACACAAAGCGTCATTATCACAAACACCCAGGGATCTCCTCAACACGGAAACGCAAATTCACACTCGCACTCACATCAGAGGTAGACCCTAACCCTAATAATTAACTTATCCTTTCTGCACAACAGCCCTAACCTCTATATTCAAAGCCTAGCCATGACTCTTGGACCTGCCCCTTCACCATAACCGTTGGCATCACCTGCGCTTCATCGTAATCCTAATCTTCAATCCCGAACGTGCCCTCCCATCGGAGAGAAACTCGAAATTTTTCCATAAACCTATCCTTCTTCTACACCTTACAGAGCACAATAAACTTACTCTAGCCCTCGGCATTTTACCTGATCCAAAACCAACAGCCTCAATGTCTGTCTTGCCGCACCATAAGCCTGAAGCTCAAGGTGGCCCTCGCCCTCACTTCAGGGTCAGATGCAAACTCTAAATGTTACTCCACATTCCTGTAAATCTTACTGAACACCTAACCCTAACCCTAGCGCGAAGCCTTGGACTAGATTCTTCACCTACAACATTGATGTCAACTAAGACACATCTTAACTCGGAGCCTTAATTTCACATTCTCAATCACAACAGAATAGAACCCTTATTCTCTCCGTAACCATCTCTTCCGCAGAGATTTTCTCTCACAGATAGCCCTAACCCTCTCCCAGGAACCTTTCACTGAACCGCTACCATCAGCATCGACGTCTGTCATTCGTGCCCACAACCCTGAAGCTCGTTCTGGCCACTGCCCTCTTGCCAGAGTCGGATCAGAACGCTAAATGTCACTCAATTTTCCGCAGACTCCTTACGTTACAACTAATGCCAACCCTATCCCTGGTGCCAGGATCTGACACTTCACCTTCATCATTGATGTCACACTCACTTCACCTTAAACCTTAAACTTATTCTTGCACAAAACCTCACATCAGAGGTGGATCCGAATTCTAACGGCAACCCTATCTCACCCGTACTCCTTATCGAACACATAACCCTAACCCTAGATCTGACCCTTGAACCTGAATCTTCACCTTCACCGTTGCTATCAACTATGACTCCCTTAATCCTCTGACTCGACCTCACACTCACACTCAATTCAGAATTTTTCACAAATTCTGTCCATAACCATATTTTCTGCATAGACCTTTCCTTACAGAAAACCCTAACCCTAGCCCCGGATCCTTAACCTGAATGCTCACCGTCAGCATTGGTGTCACCGATGCCACATCTTGATGATGAAGTCCAAGCTGGCCTTCACCCACACGTCAGAGTAGGATGCTTAATCTAAACATAACCACATCCACCGCATAAACTTTAGACAATTGCCTAACACTAACCCTAGCACATTCCTGTGACCTGAGTCTCCAAAATCATCATGGACGTCACCCTTGCCTCACTGTGACTCAATTGGACAGTTGCCCTAAACTTGGAGAAGGACCCTCAGTCTAAACGTACCAATTGCCTGCCCCTACAGCTTTCCAAAAACCTAACCCTAAACTACCCCTGGCTCGGGGTCCTGACACCTCACCTTGACCATTGACGTCATCCGTGCCTCACCATAAACCTGATCCACCATCTTGCGCACCCTGTCACATCAGACTCAGAAGCTAACTCTATCCGTAAAGAGAATGTTTCTGTATACCAGAGAGAACACAGAATTTTAACCCTGAAACTGATGCCTGCACCTGTATACAGAGTGTCAGCATCGGAGACACCCAGGGATCTCCCAACACGGCAACACAATTTCACAGTCACAGTCACATCAGAGCTAGACCTTAAGTCTTATAATTAACTTATTCTTTCTGTACTAGAGCCCGAACCAGTAATTCTAACCCTAGCCATGACTCTTGGACATGCCCCTTAATCGTAACCATTGGCATCACTCACGCTTCATCGTAAACCTTTACCTCAATCCCGCACTTGCCCTCCCATCAGAGAGAAACCTGAAGCCTTTCCATAACCCTATCCTTCCTGTACACCTTACAGAACAAAACTAAACTTACTCTAGCCCTTGGGACTATACCTGAACTGACACCGTCAGCTTCAACGTCTGTCATGCCGCACCATAAGCCTGAATCTCAAGGTCGCCGTCACCCGCACGTCAGGGACAGATGCGAACTCTAAATGTAACTGCATAATCCTGTCAATCTTACTGAACACCTAACCCTAACCCTAGTGCCAAGCCCTGGACTAGATTTTTCACCCGCAGCAATGATGTCAACTACAACACATCTTAATTCGGAGCTTGAATCTCACACTCGCACTGACATCAGAAGAGAACCCTAATTCTTTCGGTAACCGTCTTTTCCGCACTGATTTTCTCTTACAGATAACCCTAAGCATATCCCAGGCCCCTTTCACTGAACCGCCACCATCAGCATCGACGTCTGTCATTCCTCCCCATAATCCTGAAGCTCGTTCTGGACGCTGCCCTCATGTCAGAGTCGGATCAGTACTCTAACTGTCACTCAATCTGCAGCATACTCCTTACCTTACAACTAATGCTGACCCTATCCCTGGTACCGGGATCTGACACTTCACCTTCATCATTGTTGTGACCCTCACTTCACCTTAAACTTAAACTTATTCTTGCACCCACCCTCACATCAGAGGCAGATCCGAATTCTAACTGCAACCCTACTTCACCCGTACTCCTTATCAAACCCATAACCCTACCCTAGATCTGAACCTTGAATCAGATTATTCACCTTCATCGTTGCTACCCACTATGACACCCTTAATGGTGTGACTCGATCTCACACTCGCCCTCAATTTAGAATTGCACCCTAATTCTGTCCATAACCATATTATCTGCATAAACGTGCATAGACCTTTCCTTACAGAAAACTCTAACCCTGGAACAGGTTCCTTTACCTGCATGCTCACCACCAGCATTGATGTCACCGATGCCATACCTTAATGATGAAGTCCAAACTGGCCTTAACCCACACGTCAGAGTAGGATCCTCTATCTAAACATAACCACATCCACGGCATAAACTAAAACAATTCCCTATCCCTAACCCTAGCACATACCTGTGGCCTGACCATCCATAATCTCCATGGATGTGACCCTTGCCTCATTGTAAGCCTGTGACTGAATTGGACAGTTGCCCTAACCTTGCAGAAGGACCCTCAGTCTAAACGTACCAATACCCTGCCCCTACGGCTTTCCAAAATCCTAACCCTATCCCTAGCCCTGGCTCGTGGTCCTGACACCTCACCTTGACCATTGACGTCAACCGTGTATCACCATAAACCTGATCCACCATCTTGCACTCCCTTTCTCATCAGAACTAGAAGCCAACTCTATCCATAAAGCCAATGTCTCTGCATACCAGAGAGAACAAAAAATTTTAACTCTAAAACTGCTGCCTGGACCTATACACAAAGCGTCATTATCACAAACACCCAGGGATCTCATCAACACGGAAACGCAAATTCACACTCGCACTCACATCAGAGGTAGACCCTAACCCTAGTAATTAACTTATCCTTTCTGCACAACAGCCCTAACCTCTATATTCAAAGCCTAGCCATGACTCTTGGACCTGCCACTTCACCATAACCGTTGGCATCACCTGCGCTTCATCGTAATCCTAATCTTCAATCCCGAACGTGCCCTCCCATCGGAGAGAAACTCGAAATTTTTCCATAAACCTATCCTTCTTCTACACCTTACAGAGCACAATAAACTTACTCTAGCCCTCGGCATTTTACCTGATCCAAAACCAACAGCCTCAATGTCTGTCTTGCCGCAAAATAAGCCTGAAGCTCAAGGTGGCCCTCGCCCTCACTTCAGGGTCAGATGCAAACTCTAAATGTTACTCCACGTTCCTGTAAATCTTACTGAACACCTAACCCTAACCCTAGCGCGAAGCCTTGGACTAGATTCTTCACCTACAACATTGATGTCAACTAAGACACATCTTAACTCGGAGCCTGAATTTCACATTCTCAATCACAACAGAAGAGAACCCTTATTCTCTCGGTAACCATCTCTTCCGCAGAGATTTTCTCTCACAGATAGCCCTAACCCTCTCCCAGGACCCTTTCACTGAACCGCTACCATCAGCATCGACGTCTGTCATTCGTGCCCACAACCCTGAAGCTCGTTCTGGCCACTGCCCTCTTGCCAGAGTCGGATCAGAACGCTAAATGTCACTCAATTTTCCGCAGACTCCTTACGTTACAACTAATGCCAACCCTATCCCTGGTGCCAGGATCTGACACTTCACCTTCATCATTGATGTCACACTCACTTCACCTTAAACCTTAAACTTATTCTTGCACAAAACCTCACATCAGAGGTGGATCCGAATTCTAACGGCCACCCTATCTCACCCGTACTCCTTATCGAACACATAACCCTAACCCTAGATCTGACCCTTGAACCAGAATCTTCACCTTCACCGTTGCTATCAACTATGACTCCCTTAATCCTCTGACTCGATCTCACACTCACACTCAATTCAGAATTTTTCGCAAATTCTGTCCATAACCATATTTTCTGCATAGACCTTTCCTTACAGAAAACCCTAACCCTAGCCCCGGATCCTTAACCTGAATGCTCACCGTCAGCATTGGTGTCACCGATGCCACATCTTGATGATGAAGTCCAAGCTGGCCTTCACCCACACGTCAGAGTAGGATGCTTAATTTAACATAACCACATCCACCGCATAAACTTTAGACAATTGCCTAACACTAACCCTAGCACATTCCTGTGACCTGAGCCTCCAAAATCATCATGGACGTCACCCTTGCCTCACTGTGACTCAATTGGACAGTTGCCCTAAACTTGGAGAAGGACCCTCAGTCTAAACGTACCAATTGCCTGCCCCTACAGCTTTCCAAAAACCTAACCCTAACACTACCCCTGGCTCGGGGTCCTGACACCTCACCTTGACCATTGACGTCATCCGTGCCTCACCATAAACCTGATCCACCATCTTGCGCACCCTGTCACATCAGACTCAGAAGCTAACTCTATCCGTAAAGAGAATGTTTCTGTATACCAGAGAGAACACAGAATTTTAACCCTGAAACTGATGCCTGCACCTGTATACAGAGTGTCAGCATCGGAGACACCCAGGGATCTCCCAACACGGCAACACAATTTCACAGTCACAGTCACATCAGAGCTAGACCTTAAGTCTTATAATTAACTTATTCTTTCTGTACTAGAGCCCGAACCAGTAATTCTAACCCTAGCCATGACTCTTGGACATGCCCCTTAATCGTAACCATTGGCATCACTCACGCTTCATCGTAAACCTTTACCTCAATCCCGCACTTGCCCTCCCATCAGAGAGAAACCTGAAGCCTTTCCATAACCCTATCCTTCCTGTACACCTTACAGAACAAAACTAAACTTACTCTAGCCCTTGGGACTATACCTGAACTGACACCGTCAGCTTCAACGTCTGTCATGCCGCACCATAAGCCTGAATCTCAAGGTCGCCGTCACCCGCACGTCAGGGACAGATGCGAACTCTAAATGTAACTGCATAATCCTGTCAATCTTACTGAACACCTAACCCTAACCCTAGTGCCAAGCCCTGGACTAGATTTTTCACCCGCAGCAATGATGTCAACTACAACACATCTTAATTCGGAGCTTGAATCTCACACTCGCACTGACATCAGAAGAGAACCCTAATTCTTTCGGTAACCGTCTTTTCCGCACTGATTTTCTCTTACAGATAACCCTAAGCATATCCCAGGCCCCTTTCACTGAACCGCCACCATCAGCATCGACGTCTGTCATTCCTCCCCATAATCCTGAAGCTCGTTCTGGACGCTGCCCTCATGTCAGAGTCGGATCAGTACTCTAACTGTCACTCAATCTGCAGCATACTCCTTACCTTACAACTAATGCTGACCCTATCCCTGGTACCGGGATCTGACACTTCACCTTCATCATTGTTGTGACCCTCACTTCACCTTAAACTTAAACTTATTCTTGCACCCACCCTCACATCAGAGGCAGATCCGAATTCTAACTGCAACCCTACTTCACCCGTACTCCTTATCAAACCCATAACCCTACCCTAGATCTGAACCTTGAATCAGATTATTCACCTTCATCGTTGCTACCCACTATGACACCCTTAATGGTGTGACTCGATCTCACACTCGCCCTCAATTTAGAATTGCACCCTAATTCTGTCCATAACCATATTATCTGCATAAACGTGCATAGACCTTTCCTTACAGAAAACTCTAACCCTGGAACAGGTTCCTTTACCTGCATGCTCACCACCAGCATTGATGTCACCGATGCCATACCTTAATGATGAAGTCCAAACTGGCCTTAACCCACACGTCAGAGTAGGATCCTCTATCTAAACATAACCACATCCACGGCATAAACTAAAACAATTCCCTATCCCTAACCCTAGCACATACCTTTGGCCTGACCATCCATAATCTCCATGGATGTGACCCTTGCCTCATTGTAAGCCTGTGACTGAATTGGACAGTTGCCCTAACCTTGCAGAAGGACCCTCAGTCTAAACGTACCAATACCCTGCCCCTACGGCTTTCCAAAATCCTAACCCTATCCCTAGCCCTGGCTCGTGGTCCTGACACCTCACCTTGACCATTGACGTCAACCGTGTATCACCATAAACCTGATCCACCATCTTGCACTCCCTTTCTCATCAGAACTAGAAGCCAACTCTATCCATAAAGCCAATGTCTCTGCATACCAGAGAGAACAAAAAATTTTAACTCTAAAACTGCTGCCTGGACCTATACACAAAGCGTCATTATCACAAACACCCAGGGATCTCATCAACACGGAAACGCAAATTCACACTCGCACTCACATCAGAGGTAGACCCTAACCCTAGTAATTAACTTATCCTTTCTGCACAACAGCCCTAACCTCTATATTCAAAGCCTAGCCATGACTCTTGGACCTGCCACTTCACCATAACCGTTGGCATCACCTGCGCTTCATCGTAATCCTAATCTTCAATCCCGAACGTGCCCTCCCATCGGAGAGAAACTCGAAATTTTTCCATAAACCTATCCTTCTTCTACACCTTACAGAGCACAATAAACTTACTCTAGCCCTCGGCATTTTACCTGATCCAAAACCAACAGCCTCAATGTCTGTCTTGCCGCAAAATAAGCCTGAAGCTCAAGGTGGCCCTCGCCCTCACTTCAGGGTCAGATGCAAACTCTAAATGTTACTCCACGTTCCTGTAAATCTTACTGAACACCTAACCCTAACCCTAGCGCGAAGCCTTGGACTAGATTCTTCACCTACAACATTGATGTCAACTAAGACACATCTTAACTCGGAGCCTGAATTTCACATTCTCAATCACAACAGAAGAGAACCCTTATTCTCTCGGTAACCATCTCTTCCGCAGAGATTTTCTCTCACAGATAGCCCTAACCCTCTCCCAGGACCCTTTCACTGAACCGCTACCATCAGCATCGACGTCTGTCATTCGTGCCCACAACCCTGAAGCTCGTTCTGGCCACTGCCCTCTTGCCAGAGTCGGATCAGAACGCTAAATGTCACTCAATTTTCCGCAGACTCCTTACGTTACAACTAATGCCAACCCTATCCCTGGTGCCAGGATCTGACACTTCACCTTCATCATTGATGTCACACTCACTTCACCTTAAAGCTTAAACTTATTCTTGCACAAAACCTCACATCAGAGGTGGATCCGAATTCTAACGGCCACCCTATCTCACCCGTACTCCTTATCGAACACATAACCCTAACCCTAGATCTGACCCTTGAACCAGAATCTTCACCTTCACCGTTGCTATCAACTATGACTCCCTTAATCCTCTGACTCGATCTCACACTCACACTCAATTCAGAATTTTTCGCAAATTCTGTCCATAACCATATTTTCTGCATAGACCTTTCCTTACAGAAAACCCTAACCCTAGCCCCGGATCCTTAACCTGAATGCTCACCGTCAGCATTGGTGTCACCGATGCCACATCTTGATGATGAAGTCCAAGCTGGCCTTCACCCACACGTCAGAGTAGGATGCTTAATCTAAACATAACCACATCCACCGCATAAACTTTAGACAATTGCCTAACCCTAACCCTAGCACATTCCTGTGACCTGAGCCTCCAAAATCATCATGGACGTCACCCTTGCCTCACTGCGACTCAATTGGACAGTTGCCCTAAACTTGGAGAAGGACCCTCAGTCTAAACGTACCAATTGCCTGCCCCTACAGCTTTCCAAAAACCTAACCCTAACACTACCTCTGGCTCGGGGTCCTGACACCTCACCTTGACCATTGACGTCATCCGTGCCTCACCATAAACCTGATCCACCATCTTGCTCACCCTGTCACATCAGACTCAGAAGCTAACTCTATCCGTAAAGAGAATGTTTCTGTATACCAGAGAGAACACAGAATTTTAACCCTGAAACTAATGCCTGGACCTGTATACAGAGTGTCAGCATCGGAGACACCCAGGGATCTCCCAACACGGCAACACAATTTCACAGTCACAGTCACATCAGAGCTACACCTTAAGTCTTATAATTAACTTATTCTTTCTGTACTAGAGCCCGAACCAGTAATTCTAACCCTAGCCATGACTCTTGGACACGCCCCTTAATCGTAACCATTGGCATCACTCACGCTTCATCGTAATCCTTTACCTCAATCCCGCACTTGCCATCCCATCAGAGAGAAACCTGAAGCCTTTCCATAACCCTATCCTTCCTGTACACCTTACAGAACAAAACTAAACTTACTCTAGCCCTTGGGACTATACCTGAACCAACACCGTCAGCTTCAACGTCTGTCATGCCGCACCATAAGCCTGAATCTCAAGGTCGCCGTCACCCGCACGTCAGGGACAGATGCGAACTCTAAATGTAACTGCATAATCCTGTCAATCTTACTGAACACCTAACCCTAACCCTAGTGCCAAGCCCTGGACTAGATTTTTCACCCGCAGCAATGATGTCAACTACGACACATCTTAATTCGGTGCTTGAATCTCACACTCGCACTGACATCAGAAGAGAACCCTAATTCTTTCGGAAACCGTCTTTTCCGCACTGATTTTCTCTTACAGATAACCCTAAGCATATCCCAGGCCCCTTTCACTGAACCGCCACCATCAGCATCGACGTCTGTCATTCCTCCCCATAATCCTGAAGCTCGTTCTGGACGCTGCCCTCATGTCAGAGTAGGATCAGTACTCTAACTGTCACTCAATCTGCAGCATACTCCTTACCTTACAACTAATGCTGACCCTATCCCTGGTACCGGGATCTGACACTTCACCTTCATCATTGTTGTGACCCACACTTCACCTTAAACTTAAACTTATTCTTGCACCCACCCTCACATCAGAGGCGGATCCGAATTCTAACTGCAACCCTACTTCACCCGTACTCCTTATCAAACCCATAACCCTACCCTAGATCTGAACCTTGAATCAGATTATTCACCTTCATCGTTGCTACCCACTATGACACCCTTAATGGTGTGACTCGATCTCACACTCGCCCTCAATTTAGAATTGCACCCTAATTCTGTCCATAACCATATTATCTGCATAAACCTGCATAGACCTTTCCTTACAGAAAACTCTAACCCTAGAACAGGTTCCTTTACCTGCATGCTCACCACCAGCATTGATGTCACCGATGCCATACCTTAATGATGAAGTCCAAACTGGCCTTCACCCACACGTCAGAGTAGGATCCTCTATCTAAACATAACCACATCCACGGCATAAACTAAAACAATTCCCTATCCCTAACCCTAGCACATACCTGTGGCCTGACCATCCATAATCTCCATGGATGTGACCCTTGCCTCATTGTAAGCCTGCGACTGAATTGGACAGTTGCCCTAACCTTGCAGAAGGACCCTCAGTCTAAACGTACCAATACCCTGCCCCTACGGCTTTCCAAAATCCTAACCCTAACCCTAGCCCTGGCTCGTGGTCCTGACACCTCACCTTGACTATTGACGTCAACCATGCCTCACCATAAACCTGATCCACCATCTTGCACTCCCTTTCTCATCAGAACTAGAAGCCAACTCTATCCATAAAGCCAATGTCTCTGCATACCAGAGAGAACAAAAAATTTTAACTCTAAAACTGGTGCCTGGACCTATACACAAAGCGTCATTATCACAAACACCCAGGGATCTCCTCAACACGGAAACGCAAATTCACACTCGCACTCACATCAGAGGTAGACCCTAACCCTAATAATTAACTTATCCTTTCTGCACAACAGCCCTAACCTCTATATTCAAAGCCTAGCCATGACTCTTGGACCTGCCCCTTCACCATAACCGTTGGCATCACCTGCGCTTCATCGTAATCCTAATCTTCAATCCCGAACGTGCCCTCCCATCGGAGAGAAACTCGAAATTTTTCCATAAACCTATCCTTCTTCTACACCTTACAGAGCACAATAAACTTACTCTAGCCCTCGGCATTTTACCTGATCCAAAACCAACAGCCTCAATGTCTGTCTTGCCGCAAAATAAGCCTGAAGCTCAAGGTTGCCCTCGCCCTCACTTCAGGGTCAGATGCAAACTCTAAATGTTACTCCACGTTCCTGTAAATCTTACTGAACACCTAACCCTAACCCTAGCGCGAAGCCTTGGACTAGATTCTTCACCTACAACATTGATGTCAACTAAGACACATCTTAACTCGGAGCCTTAATTTCACATTCTCAATCACAACAGAATAGAACCCTTATTCTCTCGGTAACCATCTCTTCCGCAGAGATTTTCTCTCACAGATAGCCCTAACCCTCTCCCAGGACCCTTTCACTGAACCGCTACCATCAGCATCGATGTCTGTCATTCGTGCCCACAACCCTGAAGCTCGTTCTGGCCACTGCCCTCTTGCCAGAGTCGGATCAGAACGCTAAATGTCACTCAATTTTCCGCAGACTCCTTACGTTACAACTAATGCCAACCCTATCCCTGGTGCCAGGATCTGACACTTCACCTTCATCATTGATGTCCCACTCACTTCACCTTAAACCTTAATCTTATTCTTGCACAAAACCTCACATCAGAGGTGGATCCGAATTCTAACGGCCACCCTATCTCACCCGTACTCCTTATCGAACACATAACCCTAACCCTAGATCTGACCCTTGAACCAGAATCTTCACCTTCACCGTTGCTATCAACTATGACTCCCTTAATCCTCTGACTCGACCTCACACTCACACTCAATTCAGAATTTTTCGCAAATTCTGTCCATAACCATATTTTCTGCATAGACCTTTCCTTACAGAAAACCCTAACCCTAGCCCCGGATCCTTAACCTGAATGCTCACCGTCAGCATTGGTGTCACCGATGCCACATCTTGATGATGAAGTCCAAGCTGGCCTTCACCCACACGTCAGAGTAGGATGCTTAATCTAAACATAACCACATCCACCGCATAAACTTTAGACAATTGCCTAACCCTAACCCTAGCACATTCCTGTGACCTGAGCCTCCAAAACCATCATGGACGTCACCCTTGCCTCAGTGCGACTCAATTGGACAGTTGCCCTAAACTTGGAGAAGGACCCTCAGTCTAAACGTACCAATTGCCTGCCCCTACAGCTTTCCGAAAACCTAACCCTAACACTACCCCTGGCTCGGGGTCCTGACACCTCACCTTGACCATTGACGTCATCCATGCCTCACCATAAACCTGATCCACCATCTTGCGCACCCTGTCACATCAGACTCAGAAGCTAACTCTATCCGTAAAGAGAATGTTTCTGTATACCAGAGAGAACACAGAATTTTAACCCTGAAACTGATGCCTGGACCTGTATACAGAGTGTCAGCATCGGAGACACCCAGGGATCTCCCAACACGGCAACACAATTTCACAGTCACAGTCACATCAGAGCTAGACCTTAAGTCTTATAATTAACTTATTCTTTCTGTACTAGAGCCCGAACCAGTAATTCTAACCCAAGCCATGACTCTTGGACATGCACCTTAATCGTAACCATTGGCATCACTCACGCTTCATCGTAATCCTTTACCTCAATCCCGCACTTGCCCTCCCATCAGAGAGAAACCTGAAGCCTTTCCATAACCCTATCCTTCCTGTACACCTTACAGAACAAACCTAAACTTACTCTAGCCCTTGGGACTATACCTGAACCGACACCGTCAGCTTCAACGTCTGTCATGCCGCACCATAAGCCTGAATCTCAAGGTCGCCGTCACCCGCACGTCAGGGACAGATGCGAACTCTAAATGTAACTGCATAATCCTGTCAATCTTACTGAACACCTAACCCTAACCCTAGTGCCAAGCCCTGGACTAGATTTTTCACCCGCAGCAATGATGTCAACTACGACACATCTTAATTCGGAGCTTGAATCTCACACTCGCACTGACATCAGAAGAGAACCCTAATTCTTTCGAAAACCGTCTTTTCCGCACTGATTTTCTCTTACAGATAACCCTAAGCGTATCCCAGGCCCCTTTCACTGAACCGCCACCATCAGCATCGACGTCTGTCATTCCTCCCCATAATCCTGAAGCTCGTTCTGGACGCTGCCCTCATGTCAGAGTCGGATCAGTACTCTAACTGTCACTCAATCTGCAGCATACTCCTTACCTTACAACTAATGCTGACCCTATCCCTGGTACCGGGATCTGACACTTCACCTTCATCATTGTTGTGACCCTCACTTCACCTGAAACTTAAACTTATTCTTGCACTCACCCTCACATCAGAGGCGGATCCGAATTCTAACTGCAACCCTACTTCACCCGTACTCCTTATCAAACCCATAACCCTACCCTAGATCTGAACCTTGAATCAGATTATTCACCTTCATCGTTGCTACCCACTATGACACCCTTAATGGTGTGACTCGATCTCACACTCGCCCTCAATTTAGAATTGCACCCTAACTCTGTCCATAACCATATTATCTGCATAAACCTGCATAGACCTTTCCTTACAGAAAACTCTAACCCTAGAACAGGTTCCTTTACCTGCATGCTCACCACCAGCATTGATGTCACCGATGCCATACCTTAATGATGAAGTCCAAACTGGCCTTCACCCACACGTCAGAGTAGGATCCTCTATCTAAACATAACCACATCCACGGCATAAACTAAAACAATTCCCTATCCCTAACCCTAGCACATACCTGTGGCCTGACCATCCATAATCTCCATGGGTGTGACCCTTGCCTCATTGTAAGCCTGCGACTGAATTGGACAGTTGCCCTAACCTTGCAGAAGGACCCTCAGTCTAAACGTACCAATACCCTGCCCCTACGGCTTTCCAAAATCCTAACCCTAACCCTAGCCCTGGCTCGTGGTCCTGACACCTCACCTTGACCATTGACGTCAACCATGCCTCACCATAAACCTGATCCACCATCTTGCACTCCCTTTCTCATCAGAACTAGAAGCCAACTCTATCCATAAAGCCAATGTCTCTGCATACCAGAGAGAACAAAAAATTTTAACTCTAAAACTGGTGCCTGGACCTATACACAAAGCGTCATTATCACAAACAAACAGGGATCTCCTCAACACGGAAACGCAAATTCACACTCGCACTCACATCAGAGGTAGACCCTAACCCTAATAATTAACTTATCCTTTCTGCACAACAGCCCTAACCTCTATATTCAAAGACTAGCCATGACTCTTGGACCTGCCCCTTCACCATAACCGTTGGCATCACCTGCGCTTCATCGTAATCCTAATCTTCAATCCCGAACGTGCCCTCCCATCGGAGAGAAACTCGAAATTTTTCCATAAACCTATTCTTCTTCTACACCTTACAGAGCACAATAAACTTACTCTAGCCCTCGGCATTTTACCTGATCCAAAACCAACAGCCTCAATGTCTGTCTTGCCGCACCATAAGCCTGAAGCTCAAGGTGGCCCTCGCCCTCACTTCAGGGTCAGATGCAAACTCTAAATGTTACTCCACATTCCTGTAAATCTTCCTGAACACCTAACCCTAACCCTAGCGCGAAGCCTTGGACTAGATTCTTCACCAACAACATTGATGTCAACTAAGACACATCTTAACTCGGAGCCTGAATTTCACATTCTCAATCACAACAGAAGAGAGCCCTTATTCTCTCGGTAACCATCTCTTCCGCAGAGATTTTCTCTCACAGATAGCCCTAACCCTCTCCCAGGACCCTCTCACTGAACCGCTACCATCAGCATCGACGTCTGCCATTCGTGCCCACAACCCTGAAGCTCGTTCTGGCCACTGCCCTCTTGTCAGAGTCGGATCAGAACGCTAAATGTCACTCAATTTTCCGCAGACTCCTTACCTTACAACTAATGCCAACCCTATCCCTGGTGCCAGGATCTGACACTTCACCTTCATCATTGATGTCACACTCACTTCACCTTAAACCTTAAACTTATTCTTGCACAAAACCTCACATCAGAGGTGGATCCGAATTCTAACGGCAACCCTATCTCACCCGTACTCCCTATCGAACACATAACCCTAACCCTAGATCTGACCCTTGAACCAGAATCTTCACCTTCACCGTTGCTATCAACTATGACTCCCTTAATCCTCTGACTCGACCTCACACTCACACTCAATTCAGAATTTTTCGCAAATTCTGTCCATAACCATATTTTCTGCATAGACCTTTCCTTACAGAAAACCCTAACCCTAGCCCCGGATCCTTAACCTGAATGCTCACCGTCAGCATTGGTGTCACCGATGCCACATCTTGATGATGAAGTCCAAGCTGGCCTTCACCCACACGTCAGAGTAGGATGCTTAATCTAAACATAACCACATCCACCGCATAAACTTTAGACAATTGCCTAACCCTAACCCTAGCACATTCCTGGGACCTGAGCCTCCAAAATCATCATGGACGTCACCCTTGCCTCACTGTGACTCAATTGGACAGTTGCCCTAAACTTGGAGAAGGACCCTCAGTCTAAACGTACCAATTGCCTGCCCCTACAGCTTTCCAAAAACCTAACCCTAACACTACCCCTGGCTCGGGGTCCTGACACCTCACCTTGACCATTGACGTCATCCGTGCCTCACCATAAACCTGATCCACCATCTTGCGCACCCTGTCACATCAGACTCAGAAGCTAACTCTATCCGTAAAGAGAATGTTTCTGTATACCAGAGAGAACACAGAATTTTAACCCTGAAACTGATGCCTGCACCTGTATACAGAGTGTCAGCATCGGAGACACCCAGGGATCTCCCAACACGGCAACACAATTTCACAGTCACAGTCCCATCAGAGCTAGACCTTAAGTCTTATAATTAACTTATTCTTTCTGTACTAGAGCCCGAACCAGTAATTCTAACCCTAGCCATGACTCTTGGACATGCCCCTTAATCGTAACCATTGGCATCACTCACGCTTCATCGTAAACCTTTACCTCAATCCCGCACTTGCCCTCCCATCAGAGAGAAACCTGAAGCCTTTCCATAACCCTATCCTTCCTGTACACCTTACAGAACAAAACTAAACTTACTCTAGCCCTTGGGACTATACCTGAACCGACACCGTCAGCTTCAACGTCTGTCATGCCGCACCATAAGCCTGAATCTCAAGGTCGCCGTCACCCGCACGTCAGGGACAGATGCGAACTCTAAATGTAACTGCATAATCCTGTCAATCTTACTGAACACCTAACCCTAACCCTAGTGCCAAGCCCTGGACTACATTTTTCACCCGCAGCAATGATGTCAACTACGACACATCTTAATTCGGAGCTTGAATCTCACACTCGCACTGACATCGGAAGAGAACCCTAATTCTTTCGGAAACCGTCTTTTCCGCACTGATTTTCTCTTACAGATAACCCTAAGCGTATCCCAGGCCCCTTTCACTGAACCGCCACCATCAGCATCGACGTCTGTCATTCCTCCCCTTAATCCTGAAGCTCGTTCTGGACGCTGCCCTCATGTCAGAGTCGGATCAGTACTCTAACTGTCACTCAATCTGCAGCATACTCCTTACCTTACAACTAATGCTGACCCTATCCCTGGTACCGGGATCTGACACTTCACCTTCATCATTGTTGTGACCCTCACTTCACCTGAAACTTAAACTTATTCTTGCACCCACCCTCACATCAGAGGCGGATCCGAATTCTAACTGCAACCCTACTTCACCCGTACTCCTTATCAAACCCATAACCCTACCCTAGATCTGAACCTTGAATCAGATTATTCACCTTCATCGTTGCTACCCACTATGACACCCTTAATGGTGTGACTCGATCTCACACTCGCCCTCAATTTAGAATTGCACCCTAACTCTGTCCATAACCATATTATCTGCATAAACCTGCATAGACCTTTCCTTACAGAAAACTCTAACCCTAGAACAGGTTCCTTTACCTGCATGCTCACCACCAGCATTGATGTCACCGATGCCATACCTTAATGATGAAGTCCAAACTGGCCTTCACCCACACGTCAGAGTAGGATCCTCTATCTAAACATAACCACATCCACGGCATAAACTAAAACAATTCCCTATCCCTAACCCTAGCACATACCTGTGGCCTGACCATCCATAATCTCCATGGGTGTGACCCTTGCCTCATTGTAAGCCTGCGACTGAATTGGACAGTTGCCCTAACCTTGCAGAAGGACCCTCAGTCTAAACGTACCAATACCCTGCCCCTACGGCTTTCCAAAATCCTAACCCTAACCCTAGCCCTGGCTCGTGGTCCTGACACCTCACCTTGACCATTGACGTCAACCATGCCTCACCATAAACCTGATCCACCATCTTGCACTCCCTTTCTCATCAGAACTAGAAGCCAACTCTATCCATAAAGCCAATGTCTCTGCATACCAGAGAGAACAAAAAATTTTAACTCTAAAACTGGTGCCTGGACCTATACACAAAGCGTCATTATCACAAACACCCAGGGATCTCCTCAACACGGAAACGCAAATTCACACTCGCACTCACATCAGAGGTAGACCCTAACCCTAATAATTAACTTATCCTTTCTGCACAACAGCCCTAACCTCTATATTCAAAGCCTAGCCATGACTCTTGGACCTGCCCCTTCACCATAACCGTTGGCATCACCTGCGCTTCATCGTAATACTAATCTTCAATCCCGAACGTGCCCTCCCATCGGAGAGAAACTCGAAATTTTTCCATAAACCTATCCTTCTTCTACACCTTACAGAGCACAATAAACTTACTCTAGCCCTCGGCATTTTACCTGATCCAAAACCAACAGCCTCAATGTCTGTCTTGCCGCACCATAAGCCTGAAGCTCAAGGTGGCCCTCGCCCTCACTTCAGGGTCAGATGCAAACTCTAAATGTTACTCCACATTCCTGTAAATCTTACTGAACACCTAACCCTAACCCTAGCGCGAAGCCTTGGACTAGATTCTTCACCTACAACATTGATGTCAACTAAGACACATCTTAACTCGGAGCCTTAATTTCACATTCTCAATCACAACAGAATAGAACCCTTATTCTCTCGGTAACCATCTCTTCCGCAGAGATTTTCTCTCACAGATAGCCCTAACCCTCTCCCAGGACCCTTTCACTGAACCGCTACCATCAGCATCGACGTCTGTCATTCGTGCCCACAACCCTGAAGCTCGTTCTGGCCACTGCCCTCTTGCCAGAGTCGGATCAGAACGCTAAATGTCACTCAATTTTCCGCAGACTCCTTACGTTACAACTAATGCCAACCCTATCCCTGGTGCCAGGATCTGACACTTCACCTTCATCATTGATGTCACACTCACTTCACCTTAAACCTTAAACTTATTCTTGCACAAAACCTCACATCAGAGGTGGATCCGAATTCTAACGGCAACCCTATCTCACCCGTACTCCTTATCGAACACATAACCCTAACCCTAGATCTGACCCTTGAACCTGAATCTTCACCTTCACCGTTGCTATCAACTATGACTCCCTTAATCCTCTGACTCGACCTCACACTCACACTCAATTCAGAATTTTTCACAAATTCTGTCCATAACCATATTTTCTGCATAGACCTTTCCTTACAGAAAACCCTAACCCTAGCCCCGGATCCTTAACCTGAATGCTCACCGTCAGCATTGGTGTCACCGATGCCACATCTTGATGATGAAGTCCAAGCTGGCCTTCACCCACACGTCAGAGTAGGATGCTTAATCTAAACATAACCACATCCACCGCATAAACTTTAGACAATTGCCTAACCCTAACCCTAGCACATTCCTGTGACCTGAGCCTCCAAAATCATCATGGACGTCACCCTTGCCTCACTGCGACTCAATTGGACAGTTGCCCTAAACTTGGAGAAGGACCCTTAGTCTAAACGTACCAATTGCCTGCCCCTACAGCTTTCCAAAAACCTAACCCTAACACTACCCCTGGCTCGGGGTCCTGACACCTCACTTTGACCATTGACGTCATCCGTGCCTCACCATAAACCTGATCCACCATCTTGCGCACCCTGTCACATCAGACTCAGAAGCTAACTCTATCCTTAAAGAGAATGATTCTGTATACCAGAGAGAACACAGAATTTTAACCCTGAAACTGATGCCTGGACCTGTATACAGAGTGTCAGCATCGGAGACACCCAGGGATCTCCCAACACGGCAACACAATTTCACAGTCACAGTCACATCAGAGCTAGACCTTCAGTCTTATAATTAACTTATTCTTTCTGTACTAGAGCCCGAACCAGTAATTCTAACCCTAGCCATGACTCTTGGACATGCCCCTTAATCGTAACCATTGGCATCACACACACTTCATCGTAATCCTTTACCTCAATCCCGCACTTGCCCTCCCATCAGAGAGAAACCTGAAGCCTTTCCATAACCCTATCCTTCCTGTACACCTTACAGAACAAAACTAAACTTACTCTAGCCCTTGGGACTATACCTGAACCGACACCGTCACCTTCAACGTCTGTCATGCCGCACCATAAGCCTGAATCTCAAGGTCGCCGTCACCCGCACGTCAGGGACAGATGCGAACTCTAAATGTAACAGCATAATCCTGTCAATCTTACTGAACACCTAACCCTAACCCTAGTACCAAGCCCTGGACTAGATTTTTCACCCGCAGCAATGATGTCAACTACGACACATCTTAATTCGGAGCTTGAATCTCACACTCGCACTGACATCAGAAGAGAACCCTAATTCTTTCGGAAACCGTCTTTTCCGCACTGATTTTCTCTTACAGATAACCCTAAGCGTATCCCAGGCCCCTTTCACTGAACCGCCACCATCAGCATCGACGTCTGTCATTCCTGCCCATAATACAGAAGCTCGTTCTGGACGCTGCCCTCATGTCAGAGTCGGATCAGTACTCTAACTGTCACTCAATCTGCAGCATACTCCTTACCTTACAACTAATGCTGACCCTATCCCTGGTACCGGGATCTGACACTTCACCTTCATCATTGTTGTGACCCTCACTTCACCTTAAACTTAAAATTATTCTTGCACCCACCCTCACATCAGAGGCGGATCCGAATTCTAACTGCAACCCTTCTTCACCCGTACTCCTTATCAAACCCATAACCCTACCCTAGATCTGAACCTTGAATCAGATTATTCACCTTCATCGTTGCTACCCACTATGACACCCTTAATGGTGTGACTCGATCTCACACTCGCCCTCAATTTAGAATTGCACCCTAACTCTGTCCATAACCATATTATCTGCATAAACCTGCATAGACCTTTCCTTACAGAAAACTCTAACCCTAGAACAGGTTCCTTTACCTGCATGCTCACCACCAGCATTGATGTCACCGATGCCATACCTTAATGATGAAGTCCAAACTGGCCTTCACCCACACGTCAGAGTAGGATCCTCTATCTAAACATAACCACATCCACGGCATAAACTAAAACAATTCCCTATCCCTAACCCTAGCACATACCTGTGGCCTGACCATCCATAATCTCCATGGGTGTGACCCTTGCCTCATTGTAAGCCTGCGACTGAAACGGACAGTTTCCCTAACCTTGCAGAAGGACCCTCAGTCTAAACGTACCAATACCCTGCCCCTACGGCTTTCCAAAATCCTAACCCTAACCCTAGCCCTGGCTCGTGGTCCTGACACCTCACCTTGACCATTGACGTCAACCATGCCTCACCATAAACCTGATCCACCATCTTGCACTCCCTTTCTCATCAGAACTAGAAGCCAACTCTATCCATAAAGCCAATGTCTCTGCATACCAGAGAGAACAAAAAATTTTAACTCTAAAACTGGTGCCTGGACCTATACACAAAGCGTCATTATCACAAACACCCAGGGATCTCCTCAACACGGAAACGCAAATTCACACTCGCACTCACATCAGAGGTAGACCCTAACCCTAATAATTAACTTATCCTTTCTGCACAACAGCCCTAACCTCTATATTCAAAGCCTAGCCATGACTCTTGGACCTGCCCCTTCACCATAACCGTTGGCATCACCTGCGCTTCATCGTAATCCTAATCTTCAATCCCGAACGTGCCCTCCCATCGGAGAGAAACTCGAAATTTTTCCATAAACCTATCCTTCTTCTACACCTTACAGAGCACAATAAACTTACTCTAGCCCTCGGCATTTTACCTGATCCAAAACCAACAGCCTCAATGTCTGTCTTGCCGCACCATAAGCCTGAAGCTCAAGGTGGCCCTCGCCCTCACTTCAGGGTCAGATGCAAACTCTAAATGTTACTCCACATTCCTGTAAATCTTACTGAACACCTAACCCTAACCCTAGCGCGAAGCCTTGGACTAGATTCTTCACCTACAACATTGATGTCAACTAAGACACATCTTAACTCGGAGCCTAAATTTCACATTCTCAATCACAACAGAATAGAACCCTTATTCTCTCGGTAACCATCTCTTCCGCAGAGATTTTCTCTCACAGATAGCCCTAACCCTCTCCCAGGACCCTTTCACTGAACCGCTACCATCAGCATCGACGTCTGTCATTCGTGCCCACAACCCTGAAGCTCGTTCTGGCCACTGCCCTCTTGCCAGAGTCGGATCAGAACGCTAAATGTCACTCAATTTTCCGCAGACTCCTTACGTTACAACTAATGCCAACCCTATCCCTGGTGCCAGGATCTGACACTTCACCTTCATCATTGATGTCACACTCACTTCACCTTAAACCTTAAACTTATTCTTGCACAAAACCTCACATCAGAGGTGGATCCGAATTCTAACGGCAACCCTATCTCACCCGTACTCCTTATCGAACACATAACCCTAACCCTAGATCTGACCCTTGAACCTGAATCTTCACCTTCACCGTTGCTATCAACTATGACTCCCTTAATCCTCTGACTCGACCTCACACTCACACTCAATTCAGAATTTTTCACAAATTCTGTCCATAACCATATTTTCTGCATAGACCTTTCCTTACAGAAAACCCTAACCCTAGCCCCGGATCCTTAACCTGAATGCTCACCGTCAGCATTGGTGTCACCGATGCCACATCTTGATGATGAAGTCCAAGCTGGCCTTCACCCACACGTCAGAGTAGGATGCTTAATCTAAACATAACCACATCCACCGCATAAACTTTAGACAATTGCCTAACACTAACCCTAGCACATTCCTGTGACCTGAGCCTCCAAAATCATCATGGACGTCACCCTTGCCTCACTGTGACTCAATTGGACAGTTGCCCTAAACTTGGAGAAGGACCCTCAGTCTAAACGTACCAATTGCCTGCCCCTACAGCTTTCCAGAAACCTAACCCTAACACTACCCCTGGCTCGGGGTCCTGACACCTCACCTTGACCATTGACGTCATCCGTGCCTCACCATAAACCTGATCCACCATCTTGCGCACCCTGTCACATCAGACTCAGAAGCTAACTCTATCCGTAAAGAGAATGTTTCTGTATACCAGAGAGAACACAGAATTTTAACCCTGAAACTGATGCCTGCACCTGTATACAGAGTGTCAGCATCGGAGACACCCAGGGATCTCCCAACACGGCAACACAATTTCACAGTCACAGTCACATCAGAGCTAGACCTTAAGTCTTATAATTAACTTATTCTTTCTGTACTAGAGCCCGAACCAGTAATTCTAACCCTAGCCATGACTCTTGGACATGCCCCTTAATCGTAACCATTGGCATCACTCACGCTTCATCGTAAACCTTTACCTCAATCCCGCACTTGCCCTCCCATCAGAGAGAAACCTGAAGCCTTTCCATAACCCTATCCTTCCTGTACACCTTACAGAACAAAACTAAACTTACTCTAGCCCTTGGGACTATACCTGAACTGACACCGTCAGCTTCAACGTCTGTCATGCCGCACCATAAGCCTGAATCTCAAGGTCGCCGTCACCCGCACGTCAGGGACAGATGCGAACTCTAAATGTAACTGCATAATCCTGTCAATCTTACTGAACACCTAACCCTAACCCTAGTGCCAAGCCCTGGACTAGATTTTTCACCCGCAGCAATGATGTCAACTACAACACATCTTAATTCGGAGCTTGAATCTCACACTCGCACTGACATCAGAAGAGAACCCTAATTCTTTCGGTAACCGTCTTTTCCGAACTGATTTTCTCTTACAGATAACCCTAAGCATATCCCAGGCCCCTTTCACTGAACCGCCACCATCAGCATCGACGTCTGTCATTCCTCCCCATAATCCTGAAGCTCGTTCTGGACGCTGCCCTCATGTCAGAGTCGGATCAGTACTCTAACTGTCACTCAATCTGCAGCATACTCCTTACCTTACAACTAATGCTGACCCTATCCCTGGTACCGGGATCTGACACTTCACCTTCATCATTGTTGTGACCCACACTTCACCTTAAACTTAAACTTATTCTTGCACCCACCCTCACATCAGAGGCGGATCCGAATTCTAACTGCAACCCTACTTCACCCGTACTCCTTATCAAACCCATAACCCTACCCTAGATCTGAACCTTGAATCAGATTATTCACCTTCATCGTTGCTACCCACTATGACACCCTTAATGGTGTGACTCGATCTCACACTCGCCCTCAATTTAGAATTGCACCCTAATTCTGTCCATAACCATATTATCTGCATAAACGTGCATAGACCTTTCCTTACAGAAAACTCTAACCCTGGAACAGGTTCCTTTACCTGCATGCTCACCACCAGCATTGATGTCACCGATGCCATACCTTAATGATGAAGTCCAAACTGGCCTTAACCCACACGTCAGAGTAGGATCCTCTATCTAAACATAACCACATCCACGGCATAAACTAAAACAATTCCCTATCCCTAACACTAGCACATACCTGTGGCCTGACCATCCATAATCTCCATGGATGTGACCCTTGCCTCATTGTAAGCCTGTGACTGAATTGGACAGTTGCCCTAACCTTGCAGAAGGACCCTCAGTCTAAACGTACCAATACCCTGCCCCTACGGCTTTCCAAAATCCTAACCCTATCCCTAGCCCTGGCTCGTGGTCCTTACACCTCACCTTGACCATTGACGTCAACCATGTATCACCATAAACCTGATCCACCATCTTGCACTCCCTTTCTCATCAGAACTAGAAGCCAACTCTATCCATAAAGCCAATGTCTCTGCATACCAGAGAGAACAAAAAATTTTAACTCTAAAACTGCTGCCTGGACCTATACACAAAGCGTCATTATCACAAACACCCAGGGATCTCATCAACACGGAAACGCAAATTCACACTCGCACTCACATCAGAGGTAGACCCTAACCGTAGTAATTAACTTATCCTTTCTGCACAACAGCCCTAACCTCTATATTCAAAGCCTAGCCATGACTCTTGGACCTGCCCCTTCACCATAACCGTTGGCATCACCTGCGCTTCATCGTAATCCTAATCTTCAATCCCGAACGTGCCCTCCCATCGGAGAGAAACTCGAAATTTTTCCATAAACCTATCCTTCTTCTACACCTTACAGAGCACAATAAACTTACTCTAGCCCTCGGCATTTTACCTGATCCAAAACCAACAGCCTCAATGTTTGTCTTGCCGCAAAATAAGCCTGAAGCTCAAGGTGGCCCTCGCCCTCACTTCAGGGTCAGATGCAAACTCTAAATGTTACTCCACGTTCCTGTAAATCTTACTGAACACCTAACCCTAACCCTAGCGCGAAGCCTTGGACTAGATTCTTCACCTACAACATTGATGTCAACTAAGACACATCTTAACTCGGAGCCTGAATTTCACATTCTCAATCACAACAGAAGAGAACCCTTATTCTCTCGGTAACCATCTCTTCCGCAGAGATTTTCTCTCACAGATAGCCCTAACCCTCTCCCAGGACCCTTTCACTGAACCGCTACCATCAGCATCGACGTCTGTCATTCGTGCCCACAACCCTGAAGCTCGTTCTGGCCACTGCCCTCTTTCCAGAGTCGGATCAGAACGCTAAATGTCACTCAATTTTTCGCAGACTCCTTACGTTACAACTAATGCCAACCCTATCCCTGGTGCCAGGATCTGACACTTCACCTTCATCATTGATGTCACACTCACTTCACCTTAAACCTTAAACTTATTCTTGCACAAAACCTCACATCAGAGGTGGATCCGAATTCTAACGGCCACCCTATCTCACCCGTACTCCTTATCGAACACATAACCCTAACCCTAGATCTGACCCTTGAACCAGAATCTTCACCTTCACCGTTGCTATCAACTATGACTCCCTTAATCCTCTGACTCGATCTCACACTCACACTCAATTCAGAATTTTTCGCAAATTCTGTCCATAACCATATTTTCTGCATAGACCTTTCCTTACAGAAAACCCTAACCCTAGCCCCGGATCCTTAACCTGAATGCTCACCGTCCGCATTGGTGTCACCGATGCCACATCTTGATGATGAAGTCCAAGCTGGCCTTCACCCACACGTCAGAGTAGGATGCTTAATCTAAACATAACCACATCCACCGCATAAACTTTAGACAATTGCCTAACCCTAACCCTAGCACATTCCTGTGACCTGAGCCTCCAAAATCATCATGGACGTCACCCTTGCCTCACTGCGACTCAATTGGACAGTTGCCCTAAACTTGGAGAAGGACCCTCAGTCTAAACGTACCAATTGCCTGCCCCTACAGCTTTCCAAAAACCTAACCCTAACACTACCCCTGGCTCGGGGTCCTGACACCTCACCTTGACCATTGACGTCATCCGTGCCTCACCATAAACCTGATCCACCATCTTGCGCACCCTGTCACATCAGACTCAGAAGCTAACTCTATCCGTAAAGAGAATGTTTCTGTATACCAGAGAGAACACAGAATTTTAACCCTGAAACTGATGCCTGGACCTGTATACAGAGTGTCAGCATCGGAGACACCCAGGGATCTCCCAACACGGCAACACAATTTCACAGTCACAGTCACATCAGAGCTACACCTTAAGTCTTATAATTAACTTATTCTTTCTGTACTAGAGCCCGAACCAGTAATTCTAACCCTAGCCATGACTCTTGGACATGCCCCTTAATCGTAACCATTGGCATCACTCACGCTTCATCGTAATCCTTTACATCAATCCCGCACTTGCCATCCCATCAGAGAGAAACCTGAAGCCTTTCCATAACCCTATCCTTCCTGTACACCTTACAGAACAAAACTAAACTTACTCTAGCCCTTGGGACTATACCTGAACCAACACCGTCAGCTTCAACGTCTGTCATGCCGCACCATAAGCCTGAATCTCAAGGTCGCCGTCACCCGCACGTCAGGGACAGATGCGAACTCTAAATGTAACTGCATAATCCTGTCAATCTTACTGAACACCTAACCCTAACCCTAGTGCCAAGCCCTGGACTAGATTTTTCACCCGCAGCAATGATGTCAACTACGACACATCTTAATTCGGAGCTTGAATCTCACACTCGCACTGACATCAGAAGAGAACCCTAATTCTTTCGGAAACCGTCTTTTCCGCACTGATTTTCTCTTACAGATAACCCTAAGCATATCCCAGGCCCCTTTCACTGAACCGCCACCATCAGCATCGACGTCTGTCATTCCTCCCCATAATCCTGAAGCTCGTTCTGGACGCTGCCCTCATGTCAGAGTCGGATCAGTACTCTAACTGTCACTCAATCTGCAGCATACCCCTTACCTTACAACTAATGCTGACCCTATCCCTGGTACCGGGATCTGACACTTCACCTTCATCATTGTTGTGACCCACACTTCACCTTAAACTTAAACTTATTCTTGCACCCACCCTCACATCAGAGGCGGATCCGAATTCTAACTGCAACCCTACTTCACCCGTACTCCTTATCAAACCCATAACCCTACCCTAGATCTGAACCTTGAATCAGATTATTCACCTTCATCGTTGCTACCCACTATGACACCCTTAATGGTGTGACTCGATCTCACACTCGCCCTCAATTTAGAATTGCACCCTAATTCTGTCCATAACCATATTATCTGCATAAACCTGCATAGACCTTTCCTTACAGAAAACTCTAACCCTGGAACAGGTTCCTTTACCTGCATGCTCACCACCAGCATTGATGTCACCGATGCCATACCTTAATGATGAATTCCAAACTGGCCTTCACCCACACGTCAGAGTAGGATCCTCTATCTAAACATAACCACATCCACGGCATAAACTAAAACAATTCCCTATCCCTAACCCTAGCACATACCTGTGGCCTGACCATCCATAATCTCCATGGATGTGACCCTTGCCTCATTGTAAGCCTGCGACTGAATTGGACAGTTGCCCTAACCTTGCAGAAGGACCCTCAGTCTAAACGTACCAATACCCTGCCACTACGGCTTTCCAAAATCCTAACCCTAACCCTAGCCCTGGCTCGTGGTCCTGACACCTCACCTTGACTATTGACGTCAACCATGCCTCACCATAAACCTGATCCACCATCTTGCACTCCCTTTCTCATCAGAACTAGAAGCCAACTCTATCCATAAAGCCAATGTCTCTGCATACCAGAGAGAACAAAAAATTTTAACTCTAAAACTGCTGCCTGGACCTATACACAAAGCGTCATTATCACAAACACCCAGGGATCTCCTCAACACGGAAACGCAAATTCACACTCGCACTCACATCAGAGGTAGACCCTAACCCTAATAATTAACTTATCCTTTCTGCACAACAGCCCTAACCTCTATATTCAAAGCCTAGCCATGACTCTTGGACCTGCCCCTTCACCATAACCGTTGGCATCACCTGCGCTTCATCGTAATCCTAATCTTCAATCCCGAACGTGCCCTCCCATCGGAGAGAAACTCGAAATTTTTCCATAAACCTATCCTTCTTCTACACCTTACAGAGCACAATAAACTTACTCTAGCCCTCGGCATTTTACCTGATCCAAAACCAACAGCCTCAATGTCTGTCTTGCCGCAAAATAAGCCTGAAGCTCAAGGTTGCCCTCGCCCTCACTTCAGGGTCAGATGCAAACTCTAAATGTTACTCCACGTTCCTGTAAATCTTACTGAACACCTAACCCTAACCCTAGCGCGAAGCCTTGGACTAGATTCTTCACCTACAACATTGATGTCAACTAAGACACATCTTAACTCGGAGCCTTAATTTCACATTCTCAATCACAACAGAATAGAACCCTTATTCTCTCGGTAACCATCTCTTCCGCAGAGATTTTCTCTCACAGATAGCCCTAACCCTCTCCCAGGACCCTTTCACTGAACCGCTACCATCAGCATCGACGTCTGTCATTCGTGCCCACAACCCTGAAGCTCGTTCTGGCCACTGCCCTCTTGCCAGAGTCGGATCAGAACGCTAAATGTCACTCAATTTTCCGCAGACTCCTTACGTTACAACTAATGCCAACCCTATCCCTGGTGCCAGGATCTGACACTTCACCTTCATCATTGATGTCACACTCACTTCACCTTAAACCTTAATCTTATTCTTGCACAAAACCTCACATCAGAGGTGGATCCGAATTCTAACGGCCACCCTATCTCACCCGTACTCCTTATCGAACACATAACCCTAACCCTAGATCTGACCCTTGAACCAGAATCTTCACCTTCACCGTTGCTATCAACTATGACTCCCTTAATCCTCTGACTCGACCTCACACTCACACTCAATTCAGAATTTTTCGCAAATTCTGTCCATAACCATATTTTCTGCATAGACCTTTCCTTACAGAAAACCCTAACCCTAGCCCCGGATCCTTAACCTGAATGCTCACCGTCAGCATTGGTGTCACCGATGCCACATCTTGATGATGAAGTCCAAGCTGGCCTTCACCCACACGTCAGAGTAGGATGCTTAATCTAAACATAACCACATCCACCGCATAAACTTTAGACAATTGCCTAACCCTAACCCTAGCACATTCCTGTGACCTGAGCCTCCAAAATCTTCATGGACGTCACCCTTGCCTCACTGCGACTCAATTGGACAGTTGCCCTAAACTTGGAGAAGGACCCTCAGTCTAAACGTACCAATTGCCTGCCCCTACAGCTTTCCAAAAACCTAACCCTAACACTACCCCTGGCTCGGGGTCCTGACACCTCACCTTGACCATTGACGTCATCCGTGCCTCACCATAAACCTGATCCACCATCTTGCGCACCCTGTCACATCAGACTCAGAAGCTAACTCTATCCGTAAAGAGAATGTTTCTGTATACCAGAGAGAACACAGAATTTTAACCCTGAAACTGATGCCTGGACCTGTATACACAGTGTCAGCATCGGAGACACCCAGGGATCTCCCAACACGGAAACACAATTTAACAGTCACAGTCACATCAGAGCTAGACCTTAAGTCTTATAATTAACTTATTCTTTCTGTACTAGAGCCCGAACCAGTAATTCTAACCCTAGCCATGACTCTTGGACATGCCCCTTAATCGTAACCATTGGCATCACTCACGCTTCATCGTAACCCTTTACCTCAATCCCGCACTTCCCTCCCATCGGAGAGAAACCTGAAGCCTTTCCATAACCCTATCCTTCCTGTACACCTTACAGAACAAAACTAAACTTACTCTAGCCCTTGGGACTATACCTGAACCGACACCGTCAGCTTCAACGTCTGTCATGCCGCACCATAAGCCTGAATCTCAAGGTCGCCGTCACCCTCACGTCAGGGACAGATGCGACCTCTAAATGTAACTGCATGTTCCTGTCAATCGTACTGAGCACCTAACCCTAACCCTAGTGCCGTGCCCTGGACTAGATTTTCCACCCGCAGCAATGATGTCAACTACGACACATCTTAATTCGGAGCTTGAATCTCACACTCGCACTGACATCAGAAGAGAACCCTAGTTCTTTCGGAAACCGTCTTTTCCGCACTGATTTTCTCTTACAGATAACCCTAAGCGTATCCCAGGCCCCTTTCACTGAACCGCCACCATCAGCATCGACGTCTGTCATTCCTCCCCATAATCCTGAAGCTCGTTCTGGACGCTGCCCTCATGTCAGAGTCGGATCAGTACTCTAACTGTCACTCAATCTGCAGCATACTCCTTACCTTACAACTAATGCTGACCCTATCCCTGGTACCGGGATCTGACACTTCACCTTCATCATTGTTGTGACCCTCACTTCACCTGAAACTTAAACTTATTCTTGCACCCACCCTCACATCAGAGGCGGATCCGAATTCTAACTGCAACCCTACTTCACCCGTACTCCTTATCAAACCCATAACCCTACCCTAGATCTGAACCTTGAATCAGATTACTCACCTTCATCGTTGCTACCCACTATGACACCCTTAATGGTGTGACTCGATCTCACACTCGCCCTCAATTTAGAATTGCACCCTAATTCTGTCCATAACCATATTATCTGCATAAACGTGCATAGACCTTTCCTTACAGAAAACTCTAACCCTAGAACAGGTTCCTTTACCTGCATGCTCACCACCAGCATTGATGTCACCGATGCCATACCTTAATGATGAAGTCCAAACTGGCCTTCACCCACACGTCAGAGTAGGATCCTCTATCTAAACATAACCACATCCACGGCATAAACTAAAACAATTCCCTATCCCTAACCCTAGCACATACCTGTGGCCTGACCATCCATAATCTCCATGGATGTGACACTTGCCTCATTGTAAGCCTGCGACTGAATTGGACAGTTGCCTTAACCTTGCAGAAGGACCCTCAGACTAAACGTACCAATACGCTGCCCCTACGGCTTTCCAAAATCCTAACGCTAACCTTAGCGCGAAGCCTTGGACTAGATTCTTCACCTACAACATTGGTGTCAACTAAGACACATCTTAACTCGGAGCCTGAATTTCACATTCTCAATCACAACAGAAGAGAACCCTTATTCTCTCGGTAACCGTCTCTTCCGCAGAGATTTTCTCTCACAGATAGCCCTAACCCTCTCCCAGGACCCTTTCACTGAACCGCTACCATCAGCATCGACGTCTGTCATTCGTGCCCACAACCCTGAAGCTCGTTCTGGCCACTGCCCTCTTGTCAGAGTCGGATCAGAACGCTAAATATCACTCAATTTTCCGCGGACTCCTTACGTTACAACTAATGCCAACCCTATCCCTGGTGCCAGGATCTGACACTTCACCTTCATCATTGATGTCACACTCACTTCACCTTAAACCTTAATCTTATTCTTGCACAAAACCTCACATCAGAGGTGGATCCGAATTCTAACGGCCACCCTATCTCACCCGTACTCCTTATCGAACACATAACCCTAACCCTAGATCTGACCCTTGAACCAGAATCTTCACCTTCACCGTTGCTATCAACTATGACTCCCTTAATCCTCTGACTCGACCTCACACTCACACTCAATTCAGAATTTTTCGCAAATTCTGTCCATAACCATATTTTCTGCATAGACCTTTCCTTACAGAAAACCCTAACCCTAGCCCCGGATCCTTAACCTGAATGCTCACCATCAGCATTGGTGTCACCGATGCCACATCTTGATGATGAAGTCCAAGCTGGCCTTCACCCACACGTCAGAGTAGGATGCTTAATCTAAACATAACCACATCCACCGCATAAACTTTAGACAATTGCCTAACCCTAACCCTAGCACATTCCTGTGACCTGAGCCTCCAAAATCTTCATGGACGTCACCCTTGCCTCACTGCGACTCAATTGGACAGTTGCCCTAAACTTGGAGAAGGACCCTCAGTCTAAACGTACCAATTGCCTGCCCCTACAGCTTTCCAAAAACCTAACACTAACACTACCCCTGGCTCGGGGTCCTGACACCTCACCTTGACCATTGACGTCATCCGTGCCTCACCATAAACCTTATCCACCATCTTGCGCACCCTGTCACATCAGACTCAGAAGCTAACTCTATCCGTAAAGAGAATGTTTCTGTATACCAGAGAGAACACAGAATTTTAACCCTGAAACTGATGCCTGGACCTGTATACACAGTGTCAGCATCGGAGACACCCAGGGATCTCCCAACACGGAAACACAATTTAACAGTCACAGTCACATCAGAGCTAGACCTTAAGTCTTATAATTAACTTATTCTTTCTGTACTAGAGCCCGAACCAGTAATTCTAACCCTAGCCATGACTCTTGGACATGCCCCTTAATCGTAACCATTGGCATCACTCACGCTTCATCGTAACCCTTTACCTCAATCCCGCACTTCCCTCCCATCGGAGAGAAACCTGAAGCCTTTCCATAACCCTATCCTTCCTGTACACCTTACAGAACAAAACTAAACTTACTCTAGCCCTTGGGACTATACCTGAACCGACACCGTCAGCTTCAACGTCTGTCATGCCGCACCATAAGCCTGAATCTCAAGGTCGCCGTCACCCTCACGTCAGGGACAGATGCGACCTCTAAATGTAACTGCATGTTCCTGTCAATCGTACTGAGCACCTAACCCTAACCCTAGTGCCGTGCCCTGGACTAGATTTTCCACCCGCAGCAATGATGTCAACTACGACACATCTTAATTCGGAGCTTGAATCTCACACTCGCACTGACATCAGAAGAGAACCCTAATTCTTTCGGAAACCGTCTTTTCCGCACTGATTTTCTCTTACAGATAACCCTAAGCGTATCCCAGGCCCCTTTCACTGTACCGCCACCATCAGCATCGACGTCTGTCATTCCTCCCCATAATCCTGAAGCTCGTTCTGGACGCTGCCCTCATGTCAGAGTCGGATCAGTACTCTAACTGTCACTCAATCTGCAGCATACTCCTTACCTTACAACTAATGCTGACCCTATCCCTGGTACCGAGATCTGACACTTCACCTTCATCATTGTTGTGACCCTCACTTCACCTGAAACTTAAACTTATTCTTGCACCCACCCTCACATCAGAGGCGGATCCGAATTCTAACTGCAACCCTACTTCACCCGTACTCCTTATCAAACCCATAACCCTACCCTAGATCTGAACCTTGAATCAGATTATTCACCTTCATCGTTGCTACCCACTATGACACCCTTAATGGTGTGACTCGATCTCACACTCGCCCTCAATTTAGAATTGCACCCTAATTCTGTCCATAACCATATTATCTGCATAAACCAGCATAGACCTTTCCTTACAGAAAACTCTAACCCTAGAACAGGTTCCTTTACCTGCATGCTCACCACCAGCATTGATGTCACCGATGCCATACCTTAATGATGAAGTCCAAACTGGCCTTCACCCACACGTCAGAGTAGGATCCTCTATCTAAACATAACCACATCCACGGCATAAACTACAACAATTCCCTATCTCTAACCCTAGCACATACCTGTGGCCTGACCATCCATAATCTCCATGGATGTGACCCTTGCCTCATTGTAAGCCTGCGACTGAATTGGACAGTTGCCTTAACCTTGCAGAAGTACCCTCAGTCTAAACGTACCAATACGCTGCCCCTACGGCTTTCCAAAATCCTAACGCTAACCTTAGCGCGAAGCCTTGGACTAGATTCTTCACCTACAACATTGGTGTCAACTAAGACACATCTTAACTCGGAGCCTGAATTTCACATTCTCAATCACAACAGAAGAGAACCCTTATTCTCTCGGTAACCGTCTCTTCCGCAGAGATTTTCTCTCACAGATAGCCCTAACCCTCTCCCAGGACCCTTTCACTGAACCGCTACCATCAGCATCGACGTCTGTCATTCGTGCCCACAACCCTGAAGCTCGTTCTGGCCACTGCTCTCTTGTCAGAGTCGGATCAGAACGCTAAATATCACTCAATTTTCCGCGGACTCCTTACCTTACAACTAATGCCAACCCTATCCCTGGTGCCAGGATCTGACACTTCACCTTCATCATTGATGTCATACTCACTTCACCTTAAACCTTAAGTTTATTCTTGCACAAAACCTCACATCAGAGGTGTATCCGAATTCTAACGGCAACCCTATCTCACCCGTACTCATTATCGAACACATAACCCTAACCCTAGATCTGACCCTTGAACCAGAATCTTCACCTTCACCGTTTCTATCAACTATGACTCCCTTAATCCTCTGACTCGACCTCACACTCACACTCAATTCAGAATTTTTCGCAAATTCTGTCCATAACCATATTTTCTGCATAGACCTTTCCTTACAGAAAACCCTAACCCTAGCCCCGGATCCTTAACCTGAATGCTCACCGTCAGCATTGGTGTCACCGATGCCACATCTTGATGATGAAGTCCAAGCTGGCCTTCACCCGCACGTCAGAGTAGGATGCTTAATCTAAACATAACCACATCCACCGCATAAACTTTAGACAATTGCCTAACCGTAACCCTAGCACATTCCTGTAACCTGAGCCTCCAAAATCATCATGGACGTCACCCTTGCCTCACTGCGACTCAATTGGACAGTTGCCCTAAACTTGGAGAAGGACCCTCAGTCTAAACGTACCAATTGCCTGCCCCTACAGCTTTCCAAAAACCTAACCCTAACACTACCCCTGGCTCGGGGTCCTGACACCTCACCTTGACCATTGACGTCATCCGTGCCTCACCATAAACCTGATCCACCATCTTGCGCACCCTGTCACATCAGACTCAGAAGCTAACTCTATCCGTAAAGAGAATGTTTCTGTATACCAGAGAGAACACAGAATTTTAACCCTGAAACTGATGCCTGCACCTGTATACAGAGTGTCAGCATCAGAGACACCCAGGGATCCCCCAACACGGCAACACAAATTCACAGTCACAGTCACATCAGAGCTAGACCTTAAGTCTTATAATTAACTTATTCTTTCTGTACTAGAGCCCGAACCAGTAATTCTAACCCTAGCCATGACTCTTGGACATGCCCCTTAATCGTAACCATTGGCATCACTCACGCTTCATCGTAATCCTTTACCTCAATCCCGCACTTGCCCTCCCATCTGAGAGAAACCTGAAGCCTTTCCATAACCCTATCCTTCCTGTACACCTTACAGAACAAAACTAAACTTAGTCTAGCCCTTGGGACTATACCTGAACCGACACCATCAGCTTCAACGTCTGTCATGCCGCACCATAAGCCTGAATCTCAAGGTCGCCGTCACCCTCACGTCAGGGACAGATGCGAACTCTAAATGTAACTGCATAATCCTGTCAATCTTACTGAACACCTAACCCTAACCCTAGTGCCAAGCCCTGGACTAGATTTTTCACCCGCAGCAATGATGTCAACTACGACACATCTTAATTCGGAGCTTGAATCTCACACTCGCACTGACATCAGAAGAGAACCCTAATTCTTTCGGAAACCGTCTTTTCCGCACTGATTTTCTCTTACAGATAACCCTAAGCGAATCCCAGGCCCCTTTCACTGAACCGCCACCATCAGCATCGACGTCTGTCATTCCTCCCCATAATCCTGAAGCTCGTTCTGGACGCAGCCCTCATGTCAGAGTCGGATCAGTACTCTAACTGTCACTCAATCTGCAGCATACTCCTTACCTTACAACTAATGCTGACCCTATCCCTGGTACCGGGATCTGACACTTCACCTTCATCATTGTTGTGACCCTCACTTCACCTGAAACTTAAACTTATTCTTGCACTCACCCTCACATCAGAGGCGGATCCGAATTCTAACTGCAACCCTACTTCACCCGTACTCCTTATCAAACCCATAACCCTACCCTAGATCTGAACCTTGAATCAGATTATTCACCTTCATCGTTGCTACCCACTATGACACCCTTAATGGTGTGACTCGATCTCACACTCGCCCTCAATTTAGAATTGCACCCTAATTCTGTCCATAACCATATTATCTGCATAAACCTGCATAGAGCTTTCCTTACAGAAAACTCTAACCCTGGAACAGGTTCCTTTACCTGCATGCTCACCACCAGCATTGATGTCACCGATGCCATACCTTAATGATGAAGTCCAAACTGGCCTTCACCCACACGTCAGAGTAGGATCCTCTATCTAAACATAACCACATCCACGGCATAAACTAAAACAATTCCCTATCCCTAACCCTAGCACATACCTGTGGCCTGACCATCCATAATCTCCATGGATGTGACCCTTGCCTCATTGTAAGCCTGCGACTGAATTGGACAGTTGCCCTAACCTTGCAGAAGGACCCTCAGTCTAAACGTACCAATACCCTGCCCCTACGGCTTTCCAAAATCCTAACCCTAACCCTAGCCCTGGCTCGTGGTCCTGACACCTCACCTTGACCATTGACGTCAACCATGCCTCACCGTAAACCTGATCCACCATCTTGCACTCCCTTTCTCATCAGAACTAGAAGCCAACTCTATCCATAAAGCCAATGTCTCTGCATACCAGAGAGAACAAAAAATTTTAACTCTTAAACTGCTGCCTGGACCTATACACAAAGCGTCATTATCACAAACACCCAGGGATCTCCTCAACACGGAAACGCAAATTCACAATCGCACTCACATCAGAGGTAGACCCTAACCCTAATAATTAACTTATCCTTTCTGCACAACAGCCCTAACCTCTATATTCAAAGCCTAGCCATGACTCTTGGACCTGCCCCTTCACCATAACCATTGGCATCACCTGCGCTTCATCGTAATCCTAATCTTCAATCCCGAACGTGCCCTCCCATCGGAGAGAAACTCGAAATTTTTCCATAAACCTATCCTTCTTCTACACCTTACAGAACACAATAAACTTACTCTAGCTCTCGGCATTTTACCTGATCCAAAACCAACAGCCTCAATGTCTGTCTTGCCGCACCATAAGCCTGAAGCTCAAGGTGGCCCTCGCCCTCACTTCAGGGTCAGATGCAAACTCTAAATGTTACTCCACATTCCTGTAAATCTTACTGAACGCCTAACCCTAACCCTAGCGCGAAGCCTAGGACTAGATTCTTCACCTACAACATTGATGTCAACTAAGACACATCTTAACTGGGAGCCTGAATTTCACATTCTCAATCACAACAGAAGAGAACCCTTATTCTCTCGGTAACCGTCTCTTCCGCAGAGATTTTCTCTCACAGATAGCCCTAACCCTCTCCCAGGACCCTTTCACTGAACCGCTACCATCAGCATCGACGTCTGTCATTCGTTCCCACAACCCTGAAGCTCGTTCTGGCCACTGCCCTCTTGTCAGAGTCGGATCAGAACGCTAAATGTCACTCAATTTTCCGCAGACTCCTTACCTTACAACTAATGCCAACCCTATCCCTGGTGCCAGGATCTGACACTTCACCTTCATCATTGATGTCACACTCACTTCACCTTAAACCTTAAACTTATTCTTGCACAAAACCTCACATCAGAGGTGGATCCGATTTCTAACTGCAACCCTATCTCACCCGTACTCCTTATCGAACACATAACCCTAACCCTAGATCTGACCCTTGAACCAGAATCTTCACCTTCACCGTTGCTATCAACTATGACTCCCTTAATCCTCTGACTCGATCTCACACTCACACTCAATTCAGAATTTTTCGCAAATTCTGTCCATAACCATATTTTCTGCATAGACCTTTCCTTACAGAAAACCCTAACCCTAGCCCCGGATCCTTAACCTGAATGCTCACCGTCAGCATTGGTGTCACCGATGCCACATCTTGATGATGAAGTCCAAGCTGGCCTTCACCCACACGTCAGAGTAGGATGCTTAATCTAAACATAACCACATCCACCGCATAAACTTTAGACAATTGCCTAACCCTAACCCTAGCACATTCCTGTGACCTGAGCCTCCAAAATCATCATGGACGTCACCCTTGCCTCACTGCGACTCAATTGGACAGTTGCCCTAAACTTGGAGAAGGACCCTCAGTCTAAGCGTACCAATTGCCTGCCCCTACAGCTTTCCAAAAACCTAACCCTAACACTACCCCTGGCTCGGGCTCCTGAGAAATCACCTTGTCCATTGACGTCATCCGTGCCTCACCATAAACCTGATCCACCATCTTGCGCACCCTGTCACATCAGACTCAGAAGCTAACTCTATCCGTAAAGAGAATGTTTCTGTATACCAGAGAGAACACAGAATTTTAACCCTGAAACTGATGCCTGGACCTGTATACAGAGTGTCAGCATCGGAGACACCCAGGGATCTCCCAACACGGAAACACAATTTCACAGTCACAGTCACATCAGAGCTAGACCTTAAGTCTTATAATTAACTTATTCTTTCTGTACTAGAGCCCGAACCAGTAATTCTAACCCTAGCCATGACTCTTGGACATGCCCCTTAATCGTAACCATTGGCATCACTCACGCTTCATCGTAATCCTTTACCTCAATCCCGCACTTGCCCTCCCATCAGAGAGAAACCTGAAGCCATTCCATAACCCTATCCTTCCTGTACACCTTACAGAACAAAACTAAACTTACTCTAGCCCTTGGAACTATACCTGAACCGACACCATCAGCTTCAACATCTGTCATGCCGCACCATAAGCCTGAATCTCAAGGTCGCCGTCACCCTCACGTCAGGGACAGATGCGAACTCTAAATGTAACTGCATAATCCTGTCAATCTTACTGAACACCTAACCCTAACCCTAGTGCCAAGCACTGGACTTTATTTTTCACCCGCAGCAATGATGTCAACTACGACACATCTTAATTCGGAGCTTGAATCTCACACTCGCACTGACATCAGAAGAGAACCCTAATTCTTTCGGAAACCGTCTTTTCCGCACTGATTTTCTCTTACAGATAACCCTAAGCGTATCCCAGGCCCCTTTCACTGAACCGACACCATCAGCATCGACGTCTGTCATTCCACCCCATAATCCTGAAGCTCGTTCTGGACGCTGCCCTCATGTCAGAGTCGGATCAGTACTCTAACTGTCACTCAATCTGCAGCATACTCCTTACCTTACAACTAATGCTGATCCTATCCCTGGTACCGGGATCTGACACTTCACCTTCATCATTGTTGTGACCCTCACTTCACCTGAAACTTAAACTTATTCTTGCACTCACCCTCACATCAGAGGCGGATTCGAATTCTAACTGCAACCCTACTTCACCCGTACTCCTTATCAAACCCATAACCCTACCCTAGATCTGAACCTTGAATGAGATTACTCACCTTCATCGTTGCTACCCACTATGACACCCTTAATGGTGTGACTCGATCTCACACTCGCCCTCAATTTAGAATTGCACCCTAATTCTGTCCATAACCATATTATCTGCATAAACCTGCATAGACCTTTCCTTACAGAAAACTCTAACCCTGGAACAGGTTCCTTTACCTGCATGCTCACCACCAGCATTGATGTCACCGATGCCATACCTTAATGATGAAGTCCAAACTGGCCTTCACCCACACGTCAGAGTAGGATCCTCTATCTAAACATAACCACATCCACGGCATAAACTAAAACAATTCCCTATCCCTAACCCTAGCACATACCTGTGGCCTGACCATCCATAATCTCCATGGATGTGACCCTTGCCTCATTGTAAGCCTGCGACTGAATTGGACAGTTGCCCTAACCTTGCAGAAGGACCCTCAGTCTAAACGTACCAATACCCTGCCCCTACGGCTTTCCAAAATCCTAACCCTAACCCTAGCCCTGGCTCGTCGTCCTGACACCTCACCTTGACCATTGACGTCAACCATGCCTCACCGTAAACCTGATCCACCATCTTGCACTCCCTTTCTCATCAGAACTAGAAGTCAACTCTATCCATAAAGCCAATGTCTCTGCATACCAGAGAGAACAAAAAATTTTAACTCTAAAACTGGTGCCTGGACCTATACACAAAGCGTCATTATCACAAACACCCAGGGATCTCCTCAACACGGAAACGCAAATTCACACTCGCACTCACATCAGAGGTAGACCCTAACCCTAATAATTAACTTATCCTTTCTGCACAACAGCCCTATCCTCTATATTCAAAGCCTAGCCATGACTCTTGGACCTGCCCCTTCCCCATAACCATTGGCATCACCTGCGCTTCATCGTAATCCTAATCTTCAATCCCGAACGTGCCCTCCCATCGGAGAGAAACTCGAAATTTTTCCATAAACCTATCCTTCTTCTACACCTTACAGAACACAATAAACTTACTCTAGCCCTCGGCATTTTACCTGATCCAAAAACAACAGCCTCAATGTCTGTCTTGCCGCACCATAAGCCTGAAGCTCAAGGTGGCCCTCGCCCTCACTTCAGGGTCAGATGCAAACTCTAAATGTTACTCCACATTCCTGTAAATCTTACTGAACACCTAACCCTAACCCTAGCGCGAAGCCTTGGACTAGATTCTTCACCTACAACATTGATGTCAACTAAGACACATCTTAACTCGGAGCCTGAATTTCACATTCTCAATCACAACAGAAGAGAACCCTTATTCTCTCGGTAACCGTCTCTTCCGCAGAGATTTTCTCTTACAGATAGCCCTAACCCTCTCCCAGGACCCTTTCACTGAACCGCTACCATCAGCAACGACGTTTGTCATTCGTTCCCACAACCCTGAAGCTCGTTCTGGCCACTGCCCTCTTGTCAGAGTCGGATCAGAACGCTAAATGTCACTCAATTTTCCGCAGACTCCTTACCTTACAACTAATGCCAACCCTATCCCTGGTGCCAGGATCTGACACTTCACCTTCATCATTGATGTCACACTCACTTCACCTTATACATTAAACTTATTCTTGCACAAAACCTCACATCAGAGGTGGATCCGAATTCTAACTGCAACCCTATCTCACCCGTACTCCTTATCGAACACATAACCCTAACCCTAGATCTGACCCTTGAACCAGAATCTTCACCTTCACCGTTGCTATCAACTATGACTCCCTTAATCCTCTGACTCGATCTCACACTCACACTCAATTCAGAATTTTTCGCAAATTCTGTCCATAACCATATTTTCTGCATAGACCTTTCCTTACAGAAAACCCTAACCCTAGCCCCGGATAATTAACCTGAATGCTCACCGTCAGCATTGGTTTCACCGATGCCACATCTAGATGATGAAGTCCAAGCTGGCCTTCACCCACACGTCAGAGTAGGATGCTTAATCTAAACATAACCACATCCACCGCATAAACTTTAGACAATTGCCTAACCCTAACCCTAGCACATTCCTGTGACCTGAGCCCCCAAAATCATCATGGACGTCACCCATGCCTCACTGCGACTCAATTGGACAGTTGCCCTAAACTTGGAGAAGGACCCTCAGTCTAAGCGTACCAATTGCCTGCCCCTACAGCTTTCCAAAAACCTAACCCTAACACTACCCCTGGCTCGGGCTCCTGAGACCTCACCTTGACCATTGACGTCATCCGTGCCTCACCATAAACCTGATCCACCATCTTGCGCACCCTGTCACATCAGACTCAGAAGCTAACTCTATCCGTAAAGAGAATGTTTCTGTATACCAGAGAGAACACAGAATTTTAACCCTGAAACTGATGCCTGGACCTGTATACAGAGTGTCAGCATCGGAGACACCCAGGGATCTCCCAACACGGAAACACAATTTCACAGTCACAGTCACATCAGAGCTAGACCTTAAGTCTTATAATTAACTTATTCTTTCTGTACTAGAGCCCGAACCAGTAATTCTAACCCTAGCCATGACTCTTGGACATGCCCCTTAATCGTAACCATTGGCATCACTCACGCTTCATCGTAATCCTTTACCTCAATCCCGCACTTGCCCTCCCATCAGAGAGAAACCTGAAGCCTTTCCATAACCCTATCCTTCCTGTACACCTTACAGAACAAAACTAAACTTACTCTAGCCCTTGGGACTATACCTGAACCGACACCGTCAGCTTCAACGTCTGTCATGCCGCACCATAAGCCTGAATCTCAAGGTCGCCGTCACCCGCACGTCAGGGACAGATGCGAACTCTAAATGTAACTGCATAATCCTGTCAATCTTACTGAACACCTAACCCTAACCCTAGTGCCACGCCCTGGACTAGATTTTTCACCCGCAGCAATGATGTCAACTACGACACATCTTAATTCGGAGCTTGAATCTCACACTCGCACTGACATCAGAAGAGAACCCTAATTCTTTCGGAAACCGTCTTTTCCGCACTGATTTTCTCTTACAGATAACCCTAAGCGTATCCCAGGCCCCTTTCACTGAACCGCCACCATCAGCATCGACGTCTGTCATTCCTCCCCATAATCCTGAAGCTCGTTCTGGACGCTGCCCTCATGTCAGAGTCGGATCAGTACTCTAACTGTCACTCAATCTGCAGCATACTCCTTACCTTACAACTAATGCTGACCCTATCCCTGGTACTGGGATCTGACACTTCACCTTCATCATTGTTGTGACCCTCACTTCACCTTAAACTTAAACTTATTCTTGCACTCACCCTCACATCAGAGGCGGATCCGAATTCTAACCGCAACCCTACTTCACCCGTACTCCTTATCAAACCCATAACCCTACCCTAGATCTGAACCTTGAATGAGATTACTCACCTTCATCGTTGCTACCCACTATGACACCCTTAATGGTGTGACTCGATCTCACACTCGCCCTCAATTTAGAATTGCACCCTAATTCTGTCCATAACCATATTATCTGCATAAACCTGCATAGACCTTTCCTTACAGAAAACTCTAACCCTGGAACAGGTTCCTTTACCTGCATGCTCACCACCAGCATTGATGTCACCGATGCCATACCTTAATGATGAAGTCCAAACTGGCCTTCACCCACACGTCAGAGTAGGATCCTCTATCTAAACATAACCACATCCACGGCATAAACTAAAACAATTCCCTATCCCTAACCCTAGCACATACCTGTGGCCTGACCATCCATAATCTCCATGGATGTGACCCTTGCCTCATTGTAAGCCTGCGACTGAATTGGACAGTTCCCCTAACCTTGCAGAAGGACCCTCAGTCTAAACGTACCAATACCCTGCCCCTACGGCTTTCCAAAATCCTAACCCTAACCCTAGCCCTGGCTCGTGGTAGTGACACCTCACCTTGACCATTGACGTCAACCATGCCTCACCATAAACCTGATCCACCATCTTGCACTCCCTTTCTCATCAGAACTAGAAGCCAACTCTATCCATAAAGCCAATGTCTCTGCATACCAGAGAGAACAAAAAATTTTAACTCTAAAACTGGTGCCTGGACCTATACACAAAGCGTCATTATCACAAACACCCAGGGATCTCCTCAACACGGAAACGCAAATTCACACTCGCACTCACATCAGAGGTAGGCCCTAACCCTAATAATTAACTTATCCTTTCTGCACAACAGCCCTAACCTCTATATTCAAAGCCTAGCCATGACTCTTGGACCTGCCCCTTCACCATAACCATTGGCATCACCTGCGCTTCATCGTAATCCTAATCTTCAATCCCGAACGTGCCCTCCCATCGGAGAGAAACTCGAAATTTTTCCATAAACCTATCCTTCTTCTACACCTTACAGAACACAATAAACTTACTCTAGCCCTCGGCATTTTACCTGATCCAAAACCAACAGCCTCAATGTCTGTCTTGCCGCACCATAAGCCTGAAGCTCAAGGTGGCCCTCGCCCTCACTTCAGGGTCAGATGCAAACTCTAAATGTTACTCCACATTCCTGTAAATCTTACTGAACACCTAACCCTAACCCTAGCGCGAAGCCTTGGACTAGATTCTTCACCTACAACATTGATGTCAACTAAGACACATCTTAACTCGGAGCCTGAATTTCACATTCTCAATCACAACAGAAGAGAACCCTTATTCTCTCGGTAACCGTCTCTTCCGCAGAGATTTTCTCTTACAGATAGCCCTAACCCTCTCCCAGGACCCTTTCACTGAACCGCTACCATCAGCATCGACGTCTGTCATTCGTTCCCACAACCCTGAAGCTCGTTCTGGCCACTGCCCTCTTGTCAGAGTCGGATCAGAACGCTAAATGTCACTCAATTTTCCGCAGACTCCTTACCTTACAACTAATGCCAACCCTATCCCTGGTGCCAGGATCTGACACTTCACCTTCATCATTGATGTCACACTCACTTCACCTTAAACCTTAAACTTATTCTTGCACAAAACCTCACATCAGAGGTGGATCCGAATTCTAACTGCAACCCTATCTCACCCGTACTCCTTATCGAACACATAACCCTAACCCTAGATCTGACCCTTGAACCAGAATCTTCACCTTCACCGTTGCTATCAACTATGACTCCCTTAATCCTCTGACTCGATCTCACACTCACACTCAATTCAGAATTTTTCGCAAATTCTGTCCATAACCATATTTTCTGCATAGACCTTTCCTTACAGAAAACCCTAACCCTAGCCCCGGATCCTTAACCTGAATGCTCACCGTCAGCATTGGTGTCACCGATGCCACATCTTGATGATGAAGTCCAAGCTGGCCTTCACCCACACGTCAGAGTAGGATGCTTAATCTAAACATAACCACATCCACCGCATAAACTTTAGACAATTGCCTAACCCTAACCCTAGCACATTCCTGTGACCTGAGCCTCCAAAATCATCATGGACGTCACCCTTGCCTCACTGCGACTCAATTGGACAGTTGCCCTAAACTTGGAGAAGGACCCTCAGTCTAAACGTACCAATGCCTGCCAATACAGCTTTCCAAAAACCTAACCCTAACACTACCCCTGGCTCGGGGTCCTGACACCTCACCTTGACCATTGACGTTATCCGTGCCTCACCATAAACCTGATCCACCATCTTGCGCACCCTGTCACATCAGACTCAGAAGCTAACTCTATCCGTAAAGAGAATGTTTCTGTATACCAGAGAGAACACAGAATTTTAACCCTGAAACTGATGCCTGCACCTGTATACAGAGTGTCAGCATCGGAGACACCCAGGGATCTCCCAACACGGAAACACAATTTCACAGTCACAGTCACATCAGAGCTAGACCTTAAGTCTTATAATTAACTTATTCTTTCTGTACTAGAGCCCGAACCAGTAATTCTAACCCTAGCCATGACTCTTGGACATGCCCCTTAATCGTAACCATTGACATCACTCACGCTTCATCGTAATCCTTTACCTCAATCCCGCACTTGCCCTCCCATCAGAGAGAAACCTGAAGCCTTTCCATAACCCTATCCTTCCTGTACACCTTACAGAACAAAACTAAACTTACTCTAGCCCTTGGGACTATACCTGAACCGACACCATCCGCTTCAACGTCTGTCATGCCGCACCATAAGCCTGAATCTCAAGGTCGCCGTCACCCTCACGTCAGGGACAGATGCGAACTCTAAATGTAACTGCATAATCCTGTCAATCTTGCTGAACACCTAACCCTAACCCTAGTGCCAAGCCCTGGACTAGATTTTTCACCCGCAGCAATGATGTCAACTACGACACATCTTAATTCGGAGCTTGAATCTCACACTCGCACTGACATCAGAAGAGAACCCTAATTCTTTCGGAAACCGTCTTTTCCGCACTGATTTTCTCTTACAGATAACCCTAAGCGTATCCCAGGCCCCTTTCACTGTACCGCCACCATCAGCATCGACGTCTGTCATTCCTCCCCATAATCCTGAAGCTCGTTCTGGACGCTGCCCTCATGTCAGAGTCGGATCAGTACTCTAACTGTCACTCAATCTGCAGCATACTCCTTACCTTACAACTAATGCTGACCCTATCCCTGGTACTGGGATCTGACACTTCACCTTCATCATTGTTGTGACCCTCACTTCACCTTAAACTTAAACTTATTCTTGCACTCACCCTCACATCAGAGGCTGATCCGAATTCTAACTGCAACCCTACTTCACCCGTACTCCTTATCAAACCCATAACCCTACCCTAGATCTGAACCTTGAATCACATTATTCACCTTCATCGTTGCTAAACACTATGACACCCTTAATTGTGTGACTCGATCTCACACTCGCCCTCAATTTAGAATTGCACCCTAATTCTGTCCATAACCATATTATCTGCATAAACCTGCATATACCTTTCCTTACAGAAAACTCTAACCCTGGAACAGGTTCCTTTACCTGCATGCTCACCACCAGCATTGATGTCACCGATGCCATACATTAATGATGAAGTCCAAACTGGCCTTCACCCACACGTCAGAGTAGGATCCTCTATCTAAACATAACCACATCCACGGCATAAACCAAAACAATTCCCTATCCCTAACCCTAGCACATACCTGTGGCCTGACCATCCATATTCTCCATGGACGTGACCCTTGCCTCATTGTAAGCCTGCAACTGAATTGGACAGTTGCCCTAACCTTGCAGAAGGATACACAGTCTAAACGTACCAATACCCTGCCCCTACGGCTTTCCAAAATCCTAACCCTAATCCTAGCCCTGGCTCGTGGTCCTGACACCTCACCGTGACCATTTTGACGTCAACCATGCCTCACCATAAACCTGATCCACCATCTTGCACTCCCTTTCTCATCAGAACTAGAAGCCAACTCTATCCATAAAGCCAATGTCTCCGCATACCAGAGAGAACAAAAAATTTTAACTCTAAAACTGGTGCCTGGACCTATACACAAAGCGTCACTATCACAAACACCCAGGGATCTCCTCAACACGGAAACGCAAATTCACACTCGCACTCACATCAGAGGTAGACCCTAACCCTAATAATTAACTTATCCTTTCTGCACGACAGCCCTAACCTCTATATTCAAAGCCTATCCATGACTCTTGGACCTGCCCCTTCACCATAACCGTTGGCATCACCTGCGCTTCATCGTAATCCGAATCTTCAATCCCGAACGTGCCCTCCCATCGGAGAGAAACTCAAAATTTTTCCATAAACCTATCCTTCTTCTACACCTTACAGAACACAATAAACTTACTCTAGCCCTCGGCATTTTACCTGACCAAAAACCAACAGCCTCAATGTCTGTCTTGCCGCACCATAAGCCTGAAGCTCAAGGTGGCCCTCGCCCTCACTTCAGGGTCAGGTGCAAACTCTAAATGTTACTCCACATTCCTGTAAATCTTACTGAACACCTAACCCTAAACCTAGCGCGAAGCCTTGGACTAGATTCTTCACCTACAACATTGATGTCAACTAAGACACATCTTAACTCGGAGCCTAAATTTCACATTCTCAATCACAACAGAAGAGAACCCTTATTCTCTCGGTAACCGTCTCTTCCGCAGAGATTTTCTCTTACACATAGCCCTAACCCTCTCCCAGGACCCTTTCACTGAACCGCTACCATCAGCATCGACGTCTGTCATTCGTTCCCACAACCCTGAAGCTCGTTCTGGCCACTGCCCTCTTGTCAGAGTCGGATCAGAACGCTAAATGTCACTCAATTTTCCGCAGACTCCTTACCTTACAACTAATGCCAACCCTATCCCTGGTGCCAGGATCTGACACTTCACCTTCATCATTGATGTCACACTCACTTCACCTTAAACATTAAACTTATTCTTGCCCAAAACCTCACAACAGATGTAGATCCGAATTCTAACTGCAACCCTATCTCACCCGTACTCCTTTTCGAACACATAACACTAACCCTAGATCTGACCCTTGAACCAGAATCTTCACCTTCACCGTTGCTATCAACTATGACTCCCTTAATCCTCTGACTCGATCTCACACTCACACTCAATTCAGAATTTTTCGCAAATTCTGTCCATAACCATATTTTCTGCATAGACTTCTCCTTACAGAAAACCCTAACCCTAGCCCCGGATCCTTAACCTGAATGCTCACCGTCAGCATTGGTGTCACCGATGCCACATCTTGATGATGAAGTCCAAGCTGGCCTTCACCCACACGTCAGAGTAGGATGCTTAATCTAAACATAACCACATCCACCGCATAAACTTTAGACAATTGCCTAACCCTAACCCTAGCACATTCCTGTGACCTGAGCCTCCAAAATCATCATGGACGTCACCCTTGCCTCACTGCGACTCAGTTGGACAGTTGCCCTAAACTTGGAGAAGGACCCTCAGTCTAAACGTACCAATTGCCTGCCCCTACAGCTTTCCAAAGACCTAACCCTAACACTACCCCTGGCTCGGGCTCCTGAGACCTCACCTTGACCATTGACGTCATCCGTGCCTCACCATAAACCTGATCCACCATCTTGCGCACCCTGTCACATCAGACTCAGAAGCTATCTCTATCCGTAAAGAGAATGTTTCTGTATACCAGAGAGAACACAGAATTTTAACCCTGAAACTGATGCCTGGACCTGTATACAGTGTGTCAGCATCGGAGACACCCAGGGATCTCCCAACATGGAAACACAATTTCACAGTCACAGTCACATCAGAGCTAGACCTTAAGTCTTATAATTAACTTATTCTTTCTGTACTAGAGCCCGAACCAGTAATTCTAACCCTAGCCATGACTCTTGGACATGCCCCTTAATCGTAACCATTGGCATCACTCACGCTTCATCGTAATCCTTTACCTCAATCCCGCACTTGCCCTCCCATCAGAGAGAAACCTGAAGCCTTTCCATAACCCTATCCTTCCTGTACACCTTACAGAACAAAACTAAACTTACTCTAGCCCTTGGGACTATACCTGAACCGACACCATCAGCTTCAACATCTGTCATGCCGCACCATAAGCCTGAATCTCAAGGTCGCCGTCACCCGCACGTCAGGGACAGATGCGAACTCTAAATGTAACTGCATAATCCTGTCAATCGTACTGAACACCTAACCCTAACCCTAGTGCCAAGCCCTGGACTAGATTTTTCACCCGCAGCAATGATGTCAACTACGACACATCTTAATTCGGAGCTTGAATCTCACACTCGCACTGACATCAGAAGAGAACCCTAGTTCTTTCAGAAACCGTCATTTCCGCACTGATTTTCTCTTACAGATAACCCTAAGCGTATCCCAGGCCCCTTTCACTGAACCGCCACCATCAGCATCGACGTCTGTCATTCCTCCCCATAATCCTGAAGCTCGTTCTGGACGCTGCCCTCATGTCAGAGTCGGATCAGTACTCTAACTGTCACTCAATCTGCAGCATACTCCTTACCTTACGACTAATGCTGACCCTATCCCTGGTACCGCGATCTGACACTTCACCTTCATCATTGTTGTGACCCTCACTTCACCTGAAACTTAAACTTATTCTTGCACTCACACTCACATCAGAGGCTGATCCGAATTCTAACTGCAACCCTACTTCACCCGTACTGCTTATCAAACCCATAACCCTACCCTAGATCTGAACCTTGAATCAGATTATTCACCTTCATCGTTGCTAAACACTATGACACCCTTAATGGTGTGACTCGATCTCACACTCGCCCTCAATTTAGAATTGCACCCTAATTCTGTCCATAACCATATTATCTGCATAAACCTGCATAGACCTTTCCTTACAGAAAACTCTAACCCTGGAACAGGTTCCTTTACCTGCATGCTCACCACCAGCATTGATGTCACCGATGCCATACCTTAATGATGAAGTCCAAACTGGCCTTCACCCACACGTCAGAGTAGGATCCTCTATCTAAACATAACCACATCCACGGCATAAACCAAAACAATTCCCTATCCCTATCCCTAGCACATACCTGTGGCCTGACCATCCATATTCTCCATGGACGTGACCCTTGCCTCATTGTAAGCCTGCGACTGAATTGGACAGTTGCCCTAACCTTGCAGAAGGACCCTCAGTCTAAACGTACCAATACCCTGCCCCTACGGCTTTCCAAAATCCTAACCCTAATCCTAGCCCTGGCTCGTGGTCCTGACACCTCACCGTGACCATTTTGACGTCAACCATGCCTCACCATAAACCTGATCCACCATCTTGCACTCCCTTTCTCATCAGAACTAGAAGCCAACTCTATCCATAAAGCCAATGTCTCCGCATACCAGAGAGAACAAAAAATTTTAACTCTAAAACTGGTGCCTGGACCTATACACAAAGCGTCACTATCACAAACACCAAGGGATCTCCTCAACACGGAAACGCAAATTCACACTCGCACTCACATCAGAGGTAGACCCTAACCCTAATAATTAACTTATCCTTTCTGCACAACAGCCCTAACCTCTATATTCAAAGCCTAGCCATGACTCTTGGATCTGCCCCTTCACAATAACCATTGGCATCACCTGCGCTTCATCGTAATCCTAATCTTCAATCCCGAACGTGCCCTCCCATCGGAGAGAAACTCGTAATTTTTCCATAAACCTATCCTTCTTCTACACCTTACAGAGCACAATAAACTTACTCTAGCCCTCGGCATTTTACCTGATCCAAAACCAACAGCCTCAATGTCTGTCTTGCCGCACCATAAGCCTGAAGCTCAAGGTGGCCCTCGCCCTCACTTCAGGGTCAGGTGCAAACTCTAAATGTTACTCCACATTCCTGTAAATCTTACTGAACACCTAACCCTAACCCTAGCGCGAAGCCTTGGACTAGATTCTTCACCTACAACATTGATGTCAACTAAGACACATCTTAACTCGGAGCCTGAATTTCACATTCTCAATCACAACAGAAGAGAACCCTTATTCTCTCGGTAACCGTCTCTTCCGCAGAGATTTTCTCTCACAGATAGCCCTAACCCTCTCCCAGGACCCTTTCACTGAACCGCTACCATCAGCATCGATGTCTGTCATTCGTTCCCACAGCCCTGAAGCTCGTTCTGGCCACTGCCCTCTTGTCATAGTCGGATCAGAACGCTAAATGTCACTCAATTTTCTGCAGACTCCTTACCTTACAACTAATGCCAACCCTATCCCTGGTGCCAGGATCTGACACTTCACCTTCATCATTGATGTCACACTCACTTCACCTTAAAACTTAAACTTATTCTTGCACAAAACCTCACATCAGAGGTGGATCCGAATTATAACTGCAACCCTATCTAACCCGTACTCCTTATCGAACACATAAACCTAACCCTAGATCTGACTCTTGAACCAGAATCTTCACCTTCACTGTTGCTATCAACTATGACTCCCTTAATCCTCTGACTCGATCTCACACTCACACTCAATTCAGAATTTTTCGCAAATTCTGTCCATAACCATATATTCTGCATAGACCTTTCCTTACAGAAAACCCTAACCCTAGCCCCGGATCCTTAACCTGAATGCTCACCGTCAGCATTGATGTCACCGATGCCACATCTTCATGATGAAGTCCACGCTGGCATTCACCCACACGTCAGAGTAGGATGCTTAATCTAAACATAACCACATCCACCGCATAAACTTTAGACAATTACCTAACCCTAACCCTAGCAAATTCCTGTGAACCTGAGCCTCCAAAATCATCATGGACGTCACCCTTGCCTCACTGCGACTCAATTGGACAGTTGCCCTAAACTTGGAGAAGGACCCTCATTATAAACGTACCAATTGCCTGCCCCTACAGCGTTCCAAAAACCTAACCCTAACACTACCCCTGGCTCGTGGTCCTGACACCTCACCTTGACCATTGACGTCATCCATGCCTCACCATAAACCTGATCCACCATCTTGCGCACCCTGTCACATCAGACTCAGAAGCTAACTCTATCCGTAAAGAGAATGTTTCTGTATACCAGAGAGAACACAGAATTTTAACCCTGAAACTGATGCCTAGACCTGTATACAGAGTGTCAGCATCGGAAACACCCAGGGATCTCCCAACACGGAAACACAATTTCACAGTCACAGTCACATCAGAGCTAGACCTTAAGTCTTATAATTAACTTATTCTTTCTGTACTAGAGCCCGAACCAGTAGTTCTAACCCTAGCCATGACTCTTGGACATGCCCCTTAATCGTAACCATTGGCATCACTCACGCTTCATCGTAATCCTTTACCTCAGACCCGCACTTGCCCTCCCATCAGAGACAAACCTGAAGCCTTTCAATAACCCTATCCTTCCTGTACACCTTACAGAACAAAACTAAACTTACTCTAGCCCTTGGGACTATACCTGAACCGACACCATCAGCTTCAACGTCTGTCATGCCGCACCATAAGCCTGAATCTCAAGGTCGCCGTCACCCTCACGTCAGGGACAGATGCGAACTCTAAATGTAACTGCATAATCCTGTCAATCGTACTGAACACCTAACCCTAACCCTAGTGCCACGCCCTGGACTAGATTTTTCACCCACAGCAATGATGTCAACTATGACACATCTTAATTCGGATCTTGAATCTCACACTCGCACTGACATCAGAAGAGAACCCTAGTTCTTTCGGAAACCATCTTTTCCGCACTGATTTTCTCTTACAGATAACCCTAAGCGTATCCCAGGCCCCTTTCACTGAACCGCCACCATCAGCATCGACGTCTGTCATTCCTCCCCATAATCCTGAAGCTCGTTCTGGCGCTGCCCTCATGTCAGAGTCGGATCAGTACTCTAACTGTCACTCAATCTGCAGCATACTCCTTACCTTACAACTAATGCTGACCCTATCCCTGGTACTGGGATCTAACACTTCACCTTCATCATTGTTGTGACCCTCACTTCACCTGAAACTTAAACTTATTCTTGCACTCACCCTCACATCAGAGGCGGATCCGAATTCTAACTGCAACCCTACTTCACCCGTACTCCTTATCAAACCCATAACCCTACCCTAGATCTGAACCTTGAATCAGATTATTCACCTTCATCGTTGCTACCCACTATGACACCCTTAATGGTGTGACTCGATCTCACACTCGCCCTCAATTTAGAATTGCACCCTAATTCTGTCCATAAGCATATTATCTGCATAAACCTGCATAGACCTTTCCTTACAGAAAACTCTAACCCTAGAACAGGTTCCTTTACCTGCATGCTCACCACCAGCATTGATGTCACTGATGCCATAACTTAATGATGAAGTCCAAACTGGCCTTCACCCACACGTCAGAGTAGGATCCTCTATCTAAACATAACCACATCCACGGCATAAACTAAAACAATTCCCTATCCCTAACCCTAGCACATACCTGTGGCCTGACCATCCATAATCTCCATGGATGTGACCCTTGCCTCATTGTAAGCCTGCGACTGAATTGGACAGTTGCCCTAACCTTGCAGAAGGACCCTCAGTCTAAACGTACCAATACCCTGCCCCTACGGCTTTCCAAAATCCTAACCCTAACCCTAGCCCTGGCTCGTGGTCCTGACACCTCACCTTGACCATTGACGTCAACCGTGCCTCACCATAAACCTGATCCACCATCTTGCACTCCCTTTCTCATCAGAACTAGAAGCCAACTCTATCCATAAAGCCAATGTCTCTGCATACCAGAGAGAACAAAAAATTTTAACTCTAAAACTGGTGCCTGGACCTATACACAAAGCGTCATTATCACAAACACCCAGGGATCTCCTCAACACGGAAACGCAAATTCACACTCGCACTCACATCAGAGGTAGACCCTAACCCTAATAATTATCTTATCCTTTCTGCACAACAGCCCTAACCTCTATATTCAAAGCCTAGCCATGACTCTTGGACCTGCCCCTTCACCATAACCATTGGCATCACCTGCGCTTCATCGTAATCCTAATCTTCAATCCCGAACGTGCCCTCCCACCGGAGAGAAACTCGAAATTTTTCCATAAACCTATCCTTCTTCTACACCTTACAGAACACAATAAACTTACTCTAGCCCTCGGCATTTTACCTGATCCAAAACCAACAGCCTCAATGTCTGTCTTGCCGCACCATAAGCCTGAAGCTCAAGGTGGCCCTCGCCCTCACTTCAGGGTCAGATGCAAACTCTAAATGTTACTCCACATTCCTGTAAATCTTACTGAACACCTAACCCTAACCCTGGCGCGAATCCTTGGACTAGATTCTTCACCTACAACATTGATGTCAACTAAGACACATCTTAACTCGGAGCCTGAATTTCACATTCTCAATCACAACAGAAGAGAACCCTTATTCTCTCGGTAACCGTCTCTTCCGCAGAGATTTTCTCTCACAGATAGCCCTAACCCTCTCCCAGGACCCTTTCACTGAACCGCTACCATCAGCATCGACGTCTGTCATTCGTGCCCACAACCCTGAAGCTCGTTCTGGCCACTGCCCTCTTGTCAGAGTCGGATCAGAACGCTAAATGTCACTCAATTTTCCGCAGACTCCTTACCTTACAACTAATGCCAACCCTATCCCTGGTGCCAGGATCTGACACTTCACCTTCATCATTGATGTCACACTCACTTCACCTTAAACCTTAAACTTATTCTTGCACAAAACCTCACATCAGAGGTGGATCCGAATTCTAACTGCAACCCTATCTCACCCGCACTCCTTATCGAACACATAACCCTAACCCTAGATCTGACCCTTGAACCAGAATCTTCACCTTCACCGTTGCTATCAACTATGACTCCCTTAATCCTCTGACTCGATCTCACACTCACACTCAATTCAGAATTTTTCGCAAATTCTGTCCATAACCATATTTTCTGCATAGACCTTTCCTTAAAGAAAACCCTAACCCTAGCCCCGGATCCTTAACCTGAATGCTCACCGTCAGCATTGTTGTCACCGATGCCACATCTTGATGATGAAGTCCAAGCTGGGCTTCACCCACACGTCAGAGTAGGATGCTTAATCTAAACATAACCACATCCACCGCATAAACTTTAGACAATTGCCTAACCCTAACCCTAGCACATTCCTGTGACCTGAGCCTCCAAAATCATCATGGACGTCACCCTTGCCTCACTGCGACTCAATTGGACAGTTGCCCTAAACTTGGAGAAGGACCCACAGTCTAAACGTACCAATTGCCTGCCCCTACAGCTTTCCAAAAACCTAACCCTAACACTACCCCAGGCTCGGGGTCCTGACACCTCACCTTGACCATTGACGTCATCCGTGCCTTACCATAAACCTGATCCACCATCTTGCGCACCCTGTCACATCAGACTCAGAAGCTAACTCTATCCGTAAAGAGAATGTTTCTGTATACCAGAGAGAACACAGAATTTTAACCCTGAAACTGATGCCTGCACCTGTATACAGAGTGTCAGCATCGGAGACACCCAGGGATCTCCCAACACGGAAACACAATTTCACAGTCACAGTCACATCAGAGCTAGACCTTAAGTCTTATAATTAACTTATTCTTTCTGTACTAGAGCCCGAACCAGTAATTCTAACCCAAGCCATGACTCTTGGACATGCCCCTTAATCGTAACCATTGGCATCACTCACGCTTCATCGTAATCCTTTACCTCAATCCCGCACTTGCCCTACCATCAGAGAGAAACCTGAAGCCTTTCCATAACCCTATCCTTCCTGTACACCGTACAGAACAAAACTAAACTTACTCTAGCCCTTGGGACTATACCTGAACCGACACCGTCAGCTTCAACGACTGTCAGGCCACACCATAAGCCTGAATCTCAAGGTCGCCGTCACCCTCACGTCAGGGACAGATGCGAACTCTAAATGTAACTGCATAATCCTGTCAATCTTACTGAACACCTAACCCTAACCCTAGTGCCAAGCCCTGGACTAGTTTTTTCACCCGCAGCAATGATGTCAACTACGACACATCTTAATTTGGAGCTTGAATCTCACACTCGCACTGACATCAGAAGAGAACCCTAATTCTTTCGGAAACCGTCTTTTCCGCACTGATTTTCTCTTACAGATAACCCTAAGCGTATCCCAGGCCCCTTTCACTGAACCGCCACCATCAGCATCGACGTCTGTCATTCCTCCCCATAATCCTGAAGCTCGTTCTGGACGCTGCCCTCATGTCAGAGTCGGATCAGTACTCTAACTGTCACTCAATCTGCAGAATACTCCTTACCTTACAACTAATGCTGACCCTATCCCTGGTACCGGGATCTGACACTTCACCTTCATCATTGTTGTGACCCTCACTTCACCTTAAACTTAAACTTATTTTTGCACTCACCCTCACATCAGAGGCGGATCCGAATTCTAACTGCAACCCTACTTCACCCGTACTCCTTATCAAACCCATAACCCTACCCTAGATCTGAACCTTGAATCAGATTATTCACCTTCATCGTTGCTACCCACTATGACACCCTTAATGGTGTGACTCGATCTCACACTCGCCCTCAATTTAGAATTGCACCCTAATTCTGTCCATAACCATATTATCTGCATAAACCTGCATAGACCTTTCCTTACAGAAAACTCTAACCCTAGAACAGGTTCCTTTACCTGCATGCTCACCACCAGCATTGATGTCACCGATGCCATACCTTAATGATGAAGTCCGAACTGGCCTTCACCCACACGTCAGAGTAGGATCCTCTATCTAAACATAACCACATCCACGGCATAAACTAAAACAATTCCCTATCCCTAACCCTAGCACATACCTGTGGCCTGACCATCCATAATCTCCATGGATGTGACCCTTGCCTCATTGTAAGCCTGCGACTGAATTGGACAGTTGCCCTAACCTTGCAGAAGGACCCTCAGTCTAAACGTACCAATACCCTGCCCCTACGGCTTTCCAAAATCCTAACCCTAACCCTAGCCCTGGCTCGTGGTCCTGACACCTCACCTTGACCATTGACGTCAACCATGCCTCACCATAAACCTGATCCACCATCTTGCACTCCCTTTCTCATCAGAACTAGAAGCCAACTCTATCCATAAAGCCAATGTCTCTGCATACCAGAGAGAACAAAAAATTTTAACTCTAAAACTGGTGCCTGGACCTACACACAAAGCGTCATTATCACAAACACCCAGGGATCTCCTCAACACGGAAACGCAAATTCACACTCGCACTCACATCAGAGATAGACGCTAACCCTAATAATTAACTTATCCTTTCTGCACAACAGCCCTAACCTCTATATTCAAAGCCTAGCCATGACTCTTGGACCTGCCCCTTCTCCATAACCGTTGGCATCACCTGCGCTTCATCGTAATCCTAATCTTCAATCCCGAACGTGCCCTCCCATCGGAGAGAAACTCGAAATTTTTCCATAAACCTATCCTTCTTCTACACCTTACAGAGCACAATAAACTTACTCTAGCCCTCGGCATTTTACCTGATCCAAAACCAACAGCCTCAATGTCTGTCTTGCCGCACCATAAGCCTGAAGCTCAAGGTGGCCCTCGCCCTCACTTCAGGGTCAGATGCAAACTCTAAATGTAACTGCATAATCCTGTCAATCTTACTGAACACCTAACCCTAACCCTAGTGCCACGCCCTGGACTAGATTTTTCCCCCGCAGCAATGATGTCAACTACGACACATCTTAATTCGGAGCTTGAATCTCACACTCGCACTGTCATCAGAAGAGAACCCTAGTTCTTTCGGAAACCGTCTTTTCCGCACTGATTTTCTCTTACAGATAACCCTAAGCGTATCTCAGGCCCCTTTCACTGAACCGCCACCATCAGCATCGACGTCTGTCATTCCTCCCCATAATCATGAAGCTCGTTCTGGACGCTGCCCTCATGTCAGAGTCGGATCAGTACTCTAACTGTCACTCAATCTGCAGCATACTCCTTAACTTACAACTAATGCTGACCCTATCCCTGGTACCGGGATCTGACACTTCACCTTCATCATTGTTGTGACCCTCACTTCACCTTAAACTTAAACTTATTCTTGCACCCACTCTCACATCAGAGGCGGATCCGAATTCTAACTGCAACCCTACTTCACCCGTACTCCGTATCAAACCCATAACCCTACCCTAGATCTGAACCTTGAATCAGATTATTCACCTTCATCGTTGCTACCCACTATGACACCCTTAATGGTGTGACTCGATCTCACACTCTCCCTCAATTTAGAATTGCACCCTAATTCTGTCCATAACCATATTATCTGCATAAACCTGCATAGACCTTTCCTTACAGAAAACTCTAACCCTAAAACAGGTTCCTTTACCTGCATGCTCACCACCAGCATTGATGTCACCGATGCCATACCTTAATGATGAAGTCCGAACTGGCCTTCACCCACACGTCAGAGTAGGATCCTCTATCTAAACATAACCACATCCACGGCATAAACTAAAACAATTCCCTATCCCTAACCCTAGCACATACCTGTGGCCTGACCATCCATAATCTCCATGGATGTGACCCTTGCCTCATTGTAAGCCTGCGACTGAATTGGACAGTTGCCCTAACCTTGCAGAAGGACCCTCAGTCTAAACGTACCAATACCCTGCCCCTACGGCTTTCCAAAATCCTAACCCTAACCCTAGCCCTGGCTCGTGGTCCTGACACCTCACCTTGACCATTGACGTCAACCATGCCTCACCATAAACCTGATCCACCATCTTGCACTCCCTTTCTCATCAGAACTAGAAGCCAACTCTATCCATAAAGCCAATGTCTCTGCATACCAGAGAGAACAAAAAATTTTAACTCTAAAACTGGTGCCTGGACCTACACACAAAGCGTCATTATCACAAACACCCAGGGATCTCCTCAACACGGAAACGCAAATTCACACTCGCACTCACATCAGAGATAGACGCTAACCCTAATAATTAACTTATCCTTTCTGCACAACAGCCCTAACCTCTATATTCAAAGCCTAGCCATGACTCTTGGACCTGCCCCTTCTCCATAACCGTTGGCATCACCTGCGCTTCATCGTAATCCTAATCTTCAATCCCGAACGTGCCCTCCCATCGGAGAGAAACTCGAAATTTTTCCATAAACCTATCCTTCTTCTACACCTTACAGAGCACAATAAACTTACTCTAGCCCTCGGCATTTTACCTGATCCAAAACCAACAGCCTCAATGTCTGTCTTGCCGCACCATAAGCCTGAAGCTCAAGGTGGCCCTCGCCCTCACTTCAGGGTCAGATGCAAACTCTAAATGTAACTGCATAATCCTGTCAATCTTACTGAACACCTAACCCTAACCCTAGTGCCACGCCCTGGACTAGATTTTTCCCCCGCAGCAATGATGTCAACTACGACACATCTTAATTCGGAGCTTGAATCTCACACTCGCACTGTCATCAGAAGAGAACCCTAGTTCTTTCGGAAACCGTCTTTTCCGCACTGATTTTCTCTTACAGATAACCCTAAGCGTATCTCAGGCCCCTTTCACTGAACCGCCACCATCAGCATCGACGTCTGTCATTCCTCCCCATAATCATGAAGCTCGTTCTGGACGCTGCCCTCATGTCAGAGTCGGATCAGTACTCTAACTGTCACTCAATCTGCAGCATACTCCTTAACTTACAACTAATGCTGACCCTATCCCTGGTACCGGGATCTGACACTTCACCTTCATCATTGTTGTGACCCTCACTTCACCTTAAACTTAAACTTATTCTTGCACCCACTCTCACATCAGAGGCGGATCCGAATTCTAACTGCAACCCTACTTCACCCGTACTCCGTATCAAACCCATAACCCTACCCTAGATCTGAACCTTGAATCAGATTATTCACCTTCATCGTTGCTACCCACTATGACACCCTTAATGGTGTGACTCGATCTCACACTCTCCCTCAATTTAGAATTGCACCCTAATTCTGTCCATAACCATATTATCTGCATAAACCTGCATAGACCTTTCCTTACAGAAAACTCTAACCCTAAAACAGGTTCCTTTACCTGCATGCTCACCACCAGCATTGATGTCACCGATGCCATACCTTAATGATGAAGTCCGAACTGGCCTTCACCCACACGTCAGAGTAGGATCCTCTATCTAAACATAACCACATCCACGGCATAAACTAAAACAATTCCCTATCCCTAACCCTAGCACATACCTGTGGCCTGACCATCCATAATCTCCATGGATGTGACCCTTGCCTCATTGTAAGCCTGCGACTGAATTGGACAGTTGCCCTAACCTTGCAGAAGGACCCTCAGTCTAAACGTACCAATACCCTGCCCCTACGGCTTTCCAAAATCCTAACCCTAACCCTAGCCCTGGCTCGTGGTCCTGACACCTCACCTTGACCATTGACGTCAACCATGCCTCACCATAAACCTGATCCACCATCTTGCACTCCCTTTCTCATCAGAACTAGAAGCCAACTCTATCCATAAAGCCAATGTCTCTGCATACCAGAGAGAACAAAAAATTTTAACTCTAAAACTGGTGCCTGGACCTACACACAAAGCGTCATTATCACAAACACCCAGGGATCTCCTCAACACGGAAACGCAAATTCACACTCGCACTCACATCAGAGGTAGACCCTAACCCTAATAATTAACTTATCCTTTCTGCACAACAGCCCTAACCTCTATATTCAAAGCCTAGCCATGACTCTTGGACCTGCCCCTTCTCCATAACCGTTGGCATCACCTGCGCTTCATCGTAATCCTAATCTTCAATCCCGAACGTGCCCTCCCATCGGAGAGAAACTCGAAATTTTTCCATAAACCTATCCTTCTTCTACACCTTACAGAGCACAATAAACTTACTCTAGCCCTCGGCATTTTACCTGATCCAAAACCAACAGCCTCAATGTCTGTCTTGCCGCAACATAAGCCTGAAGCTCAAGGTGGCCCTCGCCCTCACTTCAGGGTCAGATGCAAACTCTAAATGTAACTGCATAATCCTGTCAATCTTACTGAACACCTAACCCTAACCCTAGTGCCACGCCCTGGACTAGATTTTTCCCCCGCAGCAATGATGTCAACTACGACACATCTTAATTCGGAGCTTGAATCTCACACTCGCACTGACATCAGAAGAGAACCCTAGTTCTTTCGGAAACCGTCTTTTCCGCACTGATTTTCTCTTACAGATAACCCTAAGCGTATCTCAGGCCCCTTTCACTGAACCGCCACCATCAGCATCGACGTCTGTCATTCCTCCCCATAATCCTGAAGCTCGTTCTGGACGCTGCCCTCATGTCAGAGTCGGATCAGTACTCTAACTGTCACTCAATCTGCAGCATACTCCTTACCTTACAACTAATGCTGACCCTATCCCTGGTACCGGGATCTGACACTTCACCTTCATCATTGTTGTGACCCTCACTTCACCTTAAACTTAAACTTATTCTTGCACCCACTCTCACATTAGAGGCGGATCCGAATTCTAACTGCAACCCTACTTCACCCGTACTCCTTATCAAACCCATAACCCTACCCTAGATCTGAACCTTGAATCAGATTATTCACCTTCATCGTTGCTACCCACTATGACACCCTTAATGGTGTGACTCGATCTCACACTCGCCCTCAATTTAGAATTGCACCCTAATTCTGTCCATAACCATATTATCTGCATAAACCTGCATAGACCTTTCCTTACAGAAAACTCTAATCCTGGAACAGGTTCCTTTACCTGCATGCTCACCACCAGCATTGATGTCACCGAAGCCATACCTTAATGATGAAGTCCAAACTGGCCTTCACCCACACGTCAGAGTAGGATCCTCTATCTAAACATAACCACATCCACGGCATAAACTAAAACAATTCCCTATCCCTAACCCTAGCACATACCTGTGACCTGACCATCCATAATCTCCATGGATGTGACCCTTGCCTCATTGTAAGCCTGCGACTGAATTGGACAGTTGCCCTAAACTTGCAGAGGGACCCTCAGTCTAAACGTACCAATACCCTGCCCCTACGGCTTTCCAAAATCCTAACCCTAACCCTAGCCCTGGCTCGTGGTCCTGACACATCTCCTTGACCATTGACGTCAACCATGCCTCACCATAAACCTGATCCACCATCTTGCACTCCCTTTCTCATCAGAACTAGAAGCCAACTCTATCCATAAAGCCAATGTCTCTGCATACCAGAGAGAACAAAAAATTTTAACTCTAAAACTGGTGCCTGGACCTATACACAAAGCGTCATTATCACAAACACCCAGGGATCTCCTCAACACGGAAACGCAAATTCACACTCGCACTCACATCAGAGGTAGACCCTAACCCTAATAATTAACTTATCCTTTCTGCACAACAGCCCTAACCTCTATATTCAAAGCCTAGCCATGACTCTTGGACCTGCCCCTTCACCATAACCATTGGCATCACCTGCGCTTCATCGTAATCCTAATCTTCAATATCGAACGTGCCCTCCCATCGGAGAGAAACTCGAAATTTTTCCATAAACCTATCCTTCTTCTACACCTTACAGAACACAATAAACTTACTCTAGCCCTCGGCATTTTACCTGATCCAAAACCAACAGCCTCAATGTCTGTCTTGCCGCACCATAAGCCTGAAGCTCAAGGTGGCCCTCGCCCTCACTTCAGGGTCAGATGCAAACTCTAAATGTTACTCCACATTCCTGTAAATCTTCCTGAACACCTTACCCTAACACTAGCGTGAAGCCTTGGACTAGATTCTTCACCTACAGCATTGATGTCAACTAAGACACATCTTAACTCGGAGCCTGAATTTCACATTCTCAATCACAACAGAAGAGAACCCTTATTCTCTCGGTAACCGTCTCTTCCGCAGAGATTTTCTCTTACACATAGCCCTAACCCTCTCCCAGGACCCTTTCACTGAACCGCTACCATCAGCATCGACGACTGTCATTCGTTCCCACAACCCTGAAGCTCGTTCTCGCCGATGCCCTCTGGTCAGAGTCGGATCAGAACGCTAAATGTCACTCAATTTTCCGCAGACTCCTTACCTTACAACTAATGCCAACCCTATCCCTGGTGCCAGGATCTGACACTTCACCTTCACCATTGATGTCACACTCACTTCACCTTAAACCTTAAACTTATTCTTGCACAAAACCTCACATCAGAGGTGGATCCGAATTCTAACTGCAACCTTATCTCACCCGTACTCCTTATCGAACACATAACCCTAACCCTAGATCTGACCCTTGAACCAGAATCTTCACCTTCACCGTTGCTATCAACTATGACTCCCTTAATCCTCTGACTCGATCTCACACTCACACTCAATTCAGAATTTTTCGCAAATTCTGTCCATAACCATATTTTCTGCATAGACCTTTCCTTACAGAAAACCCTAACCCTAGCCCCGGATCCTTAACCTGAAGGCTCACTGTCAGCATTGGTGTCACCGATGCCACATCTTGATGATGAAGTCCACGCTGGCCTTCACCCACACGTCAGAGTAGGATCCTTAATCTAAACATAACCACATCCACCGCATAAACTTTAGACAATTCCCTAACCCTAACCCTAGCACATTCCTGTGACCTGAGCCTCCAAAATCATCATGGACGTCACCCTTGCCTCACTGCGACTCAATTGAACAGTTGCCCTAAACTTGGAGAAGGACCCTCAGTCTAAACGTACCAATTGCCTGCCCCTTCAGCTTTCCAAATACCTAACCCTAACACTACCCCTGGCTCGGGGTCCTGTCACCTCACCTTGACCATTGACGTCATCCGTGCCTCACCATAAACCTGATCCACCATCTTGCGCACCCTGTCACATCAGACTCAGAAGCTAACTCTATCCGTAAAGAGAATGTTTCTGTATACCAGAGAGAACACAGAATTTTAACCCTGAAACTGATGCCTGGACCTGTATACAGAGTGTCAGCATCGGAGACACCCAGGGATCTCCCAACACGGAAACACTATTTCACAGTCACAGTCACATCAGAGCTAGACCTTAAGTCTTATAATTAACTTATTCTTTCTGTACTAGAGCCCGAACCAGTAATTCTAACCCTAGCCATGACTCTTGGACATGCCCCTTAATCGTAACCATTGGCATCACTCACGCTTCATCGTAATCCTTTACCTCAATCCCGCACTTGCCCTCCCATCAGAGAGAAACCTGAAGCCTTTCCATAACCCTATCCTTCCTGTACACCTTACAGAACAAAACTAAACTTACTCTAGCCCTTGGAACTATACCTGAACCGACACCATCAGCTTCAACGTCTGTCATGCCGCACCATAAGCCTGAATCTCAAGGTCGCCGTCACCCGCACGTCAGGGACAGATGCGAACTCTAAATGTAACTGCATAATCCTGTCAATCTTACTGAACACCTAACCCTAACAATAGTGCCAAGCCCTGGACTAGATTTTTCACCCGCAGCAATGATGTCAACTACGACACATCTTAATTCGGATCTTGAATCTCACACTCGCACTGACATCAGAAGAGAACCCTAATTCTTTCGGAAACCGTCTTTTCCGCACGGATTTTCTCTTACAGATAACCCTAAGCGTATCCCAGGCCCCTTTCACTGATCCGCCACCATCAGCATCGACGTCTGTCATTCCTCCCCATAATCCTGAAGCTCGTTCTGGACGCTGCCCTCATGTCAGAGTCGGATCAGTACTCTAACTGTCACTCAATCTGCAGCATACTCCTTACCTTACAACTAATGCTGACCCTATCCCTGGTACCGGGATCTGACACTTCACCTTCATCATTGTTGTGACCCTCACTTCACCTGAAACTTAAACTTATTCTTGCACTCACCCTCACATCAGAGGCGGATCCGAATTCTAACTGCAACCCTACTTCACCCGTACTCCTTATCAAACCCATAACCCTACCCTAGATCTGAACCTTGAATCAGATTATTCACCTTCATCGTTGCTACCCACTATGACACCCTTAATGGTGTGACTCGATCTCACACTCGCCCTCAATTTAGAATTGCACCCTAATTCTGTCCATAACCATATTATCTGCATAAACCTGCATAGACCTTTCCTTACAGAAAACTCTAACCCTGGAACAGGTTCCTTTACCTGCATGCTCACCACCAGCATTGATGTCACCGATGCCATACCTTAATGATGAAGTCCAAACTGGCCTTCACCCACACGTCAGAGTAGGATCCTCTATCTAAACATAACCACATCCACGGCATAAACTAAAACAATTCCCTATCCCTAACCCTAGCACATACCTGTGGCCTGACCATCCATAATCTCCATGGATGTGACCCTTGCCTCATTGTAAGCCTGCGACTGAATTGGACAGTTGCCCTAACCTTGCAGAAGGACCCTCAGTCTAAACGTACCAATACCCTGCCCCTACGGCTTTCCAAAATCCTAACCCTAACCCTAGCCCTGTCTCGTGGTCCTGACACCTCACCTTGACCATTGACGTCAACCGTGCCTCACCGTAAACCTGATCCACCATCTTGCACTCCCTTTCTCATCAGAACTAGAAGCCAACTCTATCCATAAAGCCAATGTCTCTGCATACCAGAGAGAACAAAAAATTTTAACTCTAAAACTGGTGCCTGGACCTATACACAAAGCGTCATTATCACAAACACCCAGGGATCTCCTCAACACGGAAACGCAAATTCACACTCGCACTCACATCAGAGGTAGACCCTAACCCTAATAATTAACTTATCCTTTCTGCACAACAGCCCTAACCTCTATATTCAAAGTCTAGCCATGACTCTTGGACCTGCCCCTTCACCATAACCATTGGCATCACCTGCGCTTCATCGTAATCCTAATCTTCAATCCCGAACGTGCCCTCCCATCGGAGAGAAACTCGAAATTTTTCCATAAACCTATCCTTCTTCTACACCTTACAGAACACAATAAACTTACTCTAGCCCTCGGCATTTTACCTGATCCAAAACCAACAGCCTCAATGTCTGTCTTGCCGCACCATAAGCCTGAAGCTCAAGGTGGCCCTCGCCCTCACTTCAGGGTCAGATGCAAACTCTAAATGTTACTCCACATTCCTGTAAATCTTACTGAACTCCTAACCCTAACCCTAGCGCGAAGCCTTGGACTAGATTCTTCACCTACAACATTGATGTCAACTAAGACACATCTTAACTTGGAGCCTGAATTTCACATTCTCAATCACAACAGAAGAGAACCCCTATTCTCTCGGTAACGGTCTCTTCCGCAGAGATTTTCTCTCACAGATAGCCCTAACCCTCTCCCAGGACCCTTTCACTGAACCGCTACCATCAGCATCGACGTCTGTCATTCGTTCCCACAACCCTGAAGCTCGTTCTGGCCACTGCCCTCTTGTCAGAGTCGGATCAGAACGCTAAATGTCACTCAATTTTCCGCAGACTCCTTACCTTACAACTAATGCCAACCCTATCCCTGGTGCCAGGATCTGACACTTCACCTTCATCATTGATGTCACACTCACTTCACCTTAAACCTTAAACTTATTCTTGCACAAAACCTCACATCAGAGGTGGATCCGAATTCTAACTGCAACCCTATCTCACCCGTACTCCTTATCGAACACATAACCCTAACCCTAGATCTGACCCTTGAACCAGAATCTTCACCTTCACCGTTGCTATCAACTATGACTCCCTTAATCCTCTGACTCGATCTCACACTCACACTCAATTCAGAATTTTTCGCGAATTCTGTCCATAACCATATTTTCTGCATAGACCTTTCCTTACAGAAAACCCTAACCCTAGCCCCGGATCCTTAACCTGAATGCTCACCGTCAGCATTGGTGTCACCGATGCCACATCTTGATGATGAAGTCCAAGCTGGCCTGCACCCACATGTCAGAGTAGGATGCTTAATCTAAACATAACCACATCCACCGCATAAACTTTAGACAATTGCCTAACCCTAACCCTAGCACATTCCTGTGACCTGAGCCTCCCAAATCATCATGGACGTCATCCTTGACTCACTGCGACTCAATTGGACAGTTGCCCTAAACTTGGAGAAGGACCCTCAGTCTAAACGTACCAATTGCCTGCCCCTACAGCTTTCCAAAAACCTAACCCTAACACTACCCCTGGCTCGGGGTCCTGACACCTCACCTTGACCATTGACGTCATCCGTGCCTCACCATAAACCTGATCCAACATCTTGCGCACCCAGTCACATCAGACACAGAAGCTAACTCTATCCGTAAAGAGAATGTTTCTGTATACCAGAGAGAACACAGAATTTTAACCCTGAAACTGATGCCTGGACCTGTATACAGAGTGTCAGCATCGGAGACACCCAGGGATCTCCCAACACGGAAACACAATTTCACAGTCACAGTCACATCAGAGCTAGACCTTAAGTCTTATAATTAACTTATTCTTTCTGTACTAGAGCCCGAACCAGTTATTCTAACCCTAGCCATGACTCTTGGACATGCCCCTTAATCGTAAAGATTGGCATCACTCACGCTTCATCGTAATCCTTTACCTCAATCCCGCACTTGCCCTCCCATCAGAGAGAAACCTGAAGCCTTTCCATAACCCTATCCTTCCTGTACACCTTACAGAACAAAACTAAACTTACTCTAGCCCTTGGAACTATACCTGAACCGACACCATCAGATTCAACGTCTGTCATGACGCACCATAAGCCTGAATCTCAAGGTCGCCGTCACCCTCACGTAAGGGACAGATGCGAACTCTAAATGTAACTGCATAATCCTGTCAATCTTACTGAACACCTAACCCTAACCCTAGTGCCAAGCCCTGGACTAGATTTTTCACCCGCAACAATGATGTCTACTACGACACATCTTAATTCGGAGCTTGAATCTCACACTCGCACTGACATCAGAAGAGAACCCTAATTCTTTCGGAAACCGTCTTTTCCGCACTGATTTTCCCTTACAGATAACCCTAAGCGTATCCCAGGCCCCTTTCACTGAACCGCCACCATCAGCATCGACGTCTGTCATTCCTCCCCATAATCCTGAAGCTCGTTCTGGACGCTGCCCTCATGTCAGAGTCGGATCAGTACTCTAACTGACACTCAATCTGCAGCATACTCCTTACCTTACAACTAATGCTGACCCTATCCCTGGTACCGGGATCTGACACTTCACCTTCATCATTGTTGTGACCCTCACTTCACCTGAAACTTAAACTTATTCTTGCACTCACCCTCACATCAGAGGCAGATCCGAATTCTAACTGCAACCCTACTTCACCCGTACTCCTTATCAAACCCATAACCCTACCCTAGATCTGAACCTTGAATCAGATTATTCACCTTCATCATTGCTACCCACTATGACACCCTTAATGGTGTGACTCGATCTCACACTCGCCCTCAATTTATATTTGCACCCTAATTCTGTCCATAACCATATTATCTGCATAAACCTGCATAGACCTTTCCTTACAGAAAACTCTAACCCTGGAACAGGTTCCTTTACCTGCATGCTCACCACCAGCATTGATGTCACCGAAGCCATACCTTAATGATGAAGTCCAAACTGGCCTTCACCCACACGTCAGAGTAGGATCCTCTATCTAAACATAACCACATCCACGGCATAAACTAAAACAATTCCCTATCCCTAACCCTAGCACATACCTGTGACCTGACCATCCATAATCTCCATGGATGTGACCCTTGCCTCATTGTAAGCCTGCGACTGAATTGGACAGTTGCCCTAAACTTGCAGAGGGACCCTCAGTCTAAACGTACCAATACCCTGCCCCTACGGCTTTCCAAAATCCTAACCCTAACCCTAGCCCTGGCTCGTGGTCCTGACACATCTCCTTGACCATTGACGTCAACCATGCCTCACCATAAACCTGATCCACCATCTTGCACTCCCTTTCTCATCAGAACTAGAAGCCAACTCTATCCATAAAGCCAATGTCTCTGCATACTAGAGAGAACAAAAAATTTTAACTCTAAAACTGGTGCCTGGACCTATACACAAAGCGTCATTATCACAAACACCCAGGGATCTCCTCAACACGGAAACGCAAATTCACACTCGCACTCACATCAGAGGTAGACCCTAACCCTAATAATTAACTTATCCTTTCTGCACAACAGCCCTAACCTCTATATTCAAAGCCTAGCCATGACTCTTGGACCTGCCCCTTCACCATAACCATTGGCATCACCTGCGCTTCATCGTAATCCTAATCTTCAATATCGAACGTGCCCTCCCATCGGAGAGAAACTCGAAATTTTTCCATAAACCTATCCTTCTTCTACACCTTACAGAACACAATAAACTTACTCTAGCCCTCGGCATTTTACCTGATCCAAAACCAACAGCCTCAATGTCTGTCTTGCCGCACCATAAGCCTGAAGCTCAAGGTGGCCCTCGCCCTCACTTCAGGATCAGATGCAAACTCTAAATGTTACTCCACATTCCTGTAAATCTTCCTGAACACCTTACCCTAACACTAGCGTGAAGCCTTGGACTAGATTCTTCACCTACAGCATTGATGTCAACTAAGACACATCTTAACTCGGAGCCTGAATTTCACATTCTCAATCACAACAGAAGAGAACCCTTATTCTCTCGGTAACCGTCTCTTCCGCAGAGATTTTCTCTTACAGATAGCCCTAACCCTCTCCCAGGACCCTTTCACTGAACCGCTACCATCAGCATCGACGACTGTCATTCGTTCCCACAACCCTGAAGCTCGTTCTCGCCGATGCCCTCTGGTCAGAGTCGGATCAGAACGCTAAATGTCACTCAATTTTCCGCAGACTCCTTACCTTACAACTAATGCCAACCCTATCCCTGGTGCCAGGATCTGACACTTCACCTTCACCATTGATGTCACACTCACTTCACCTTAAACCTTAAACTTATTCTTGCACAAAACCTCACATCAGAGGTGGATCCGAATTCTAACTGCAACCCTATCTCACCCGTACTCCTTATCGAACACATAACCCTAACCCTAGATCTGACCCTTGAACCAGAATCTTCACCTTCACCGTTGCTATCAACTATGACTCCCTTAATCCTCTGACTCGATCTCACACTCACACTCAATTCAGAATTTTTCGCAAATTCTGTCCATAACCATATTTTCTGCATAGACCTTTCCTTACAGAAAACCCTAACCCTAGCCCCGGATCCTTAACCTGAAGGCTCACTGTCAGCATTGGTGTCACCGATGCCACATCTTGATGATGAAGTCCACGCTGGCCTTCACCCACACGTCAGAGTAGGATGCTTAATCTTAACATAACCACATCCACCGCATAAACTTTAGACAATTCCCTAACCCTAACCCTAGCACATTCCTGTGACCTGAGCCTCCAAAATCATCATGGACGTCACCCTTGCCTCACTGCGACTCAATTGGACAGTTGCCCTAAACTTGGAGAAGGACCCTCAGTCTAAACGTACCAATTGCCTGCCCCTTCAGCTTTCCAAATACCTAACCCTAACACTACCCCTGGCTCGGGGTCCTGTCACCTCACCTTGACCATTGACGTCATCCGTGCCTCACCATAAACCTGATCCACCATCTTGCGCACCCTGTCACATCAGACTCAGAAGCTAACTCTATCCGTAAAGAGAATATTTCTGTATACCAGAGAGAACACAGAATTTTAACCCTGAAACTGATGCCTGGACCTGTATACAGAGTGTCAGCATCGGAGACACCCAGGGATCTCCCAACACGGAAACACTATTTCACAGTCACAGTCACATCAGAGCTAGACCTTAAGTCTTATAATTAACTTATTCTTTCTGTACTAGAGCCGGAACCAGTAATTCTAACCCTAGCCATGACTCTTGGACATGCCCCTTAATCGTAACCATTGGCATCACTCACGCTTCATCGTAATCCTTTACCTCAATCCCGCACTTGCCCTCCCATCAGAGAGAAACCTGAAGCCTTTCCATAACCCTATCCTTCCTGTACACCTTACAGAACAAAACTAAACTTACTCTAGCCCTTGGAACTATACCTGAACCGACACCATCAGCTTCAACGTCTGTCATGCCGCACCATAAGCCTGAATCTCAAGGTCGCCGTCACCCGCACGTCAGGGACAGATGCGAACTCTAAATGTAACTGCATAATCCTGTCAATCTTACTGAACACCTAACCCTAACAATAGTGCCAAGCCCTGGACTAGATTTTTCACCCGCAGCAATGATGTCAACTACGACACATCTTAATTCGGATCTTGAATCTCACACTCGCACTGACATCAGAAGAGAACCCTAATTCTTTCGGAAACCGTCTTTTCCGCACGGATTTTCTCTTACAGATAACCCTAAGCGTATCCCAGGCCCCTTTCACTGATCCGCCACCATCAGCATCGACGTCTGTCATTCCTCCCCATAATCCTGAAGCTCGTTCTGGACGCTGCCCTCATGTCAGAGTCGGATCAGTACTCTAACTGTCACTCAATCTGCAGCATACTCCTTACCTTACAACTAATGCTGACCCTATCCCTGGTACCGGGATCTGACACTTCACCTTCATCATTGTTGTGACCCTCACTTCACCTGAAACTTAAACTTATTCTTGCACTCACCCTCACATCAGAGGCGGATCCGAATTCTAACTGCAACCCTACTTCACCCGTACTCCTTATCAAACCCATAACCCTACCCTAGATCTGAACCTTGAATCAGATTATTCACCTTCATCGTTGCTACCCACTATGACACCCTTAATGGTGTGACTCGATCTCACACTCGCCCTCAATTTAGAATTGCACCCTAATTCTGTCCATAACCATATTATCTGCATAAACCTGCATAGACCTTTCCTTACAGAAAACTCTAACCCTGGAACAGGTTCCTTTACCTGCATGCTCACCACCAGCATTGATGTCACCGATGCCATACCTTAATGATGAAGTCCAAACTGGCCTTCACCCACACGTCAGAGTAGGATCCTCTATCTAAACATAACCACATCCACGGCATAAACTAAAACAATTCCCTATCCCTAACCCTAGCACATACCTGTGGCCTGACCATCCATAATCTCCATGGATGTGACCCTTGCCTCATTGTAAGCCTGCGACTGAATTGGACAGTTGCCCTAACCTTGCAGAAGGACCCTCAGTCTAAACGTACCAATACCCTGCCCCTACGGCTTTCCAAAATCCTAACCCTAACCCTAGCCCTGGCTCGTGGTCCTGACACCTCACCTTGACCATTGACGTCAACCGTGCCTCACCGTAAACCTGATCCACCATCTTGCACTCCCTTTCTCATCAGAACTAGAAGCCAACTCTATCCATAAAGCCAATGTCTCTGCATACCAGAGAGAACAAAAAATTTTAACTCTAAAACTGGTGCCTGGACCTATACACAAAGCGTCATTATCACAAACACCCAGGGATCTCCTCAACACGGAAACGCAAATTCACACTCGCACTCACATCAGAGGTAGACCCTAACCCTAATAATTAACTTATCCTTTCTGCACAACAGCCCTAACCTCTATATTCAAAGTCTAGCCATGACTCTTGGACCTGCCCCTTCACCATAACCATTGGCATCACCTGCGCTTCATCGTAATCCTAATCTTCAATCCCGAACGTGCCCTCCCATCGGAGAGAAACTCGAAATTTTTCCATAAACCTATCCTTCTTCTACACCTTACAGAACACAATAAACTTACTCTAGCCCTCGGCATTTTACCTGATCCAAAACCAACAGCCTCAATGTCTGTCTTGCCGCACCATAAGCCTGAAGCTCAAGGTGGCCCTCGCCCTCACTTCAGGGTCAGATGCAAACTCTAAATGTTACTCCACATTCCTGTAAATCTTACTGAACTCCTAACCCTAACCCTAGCGCGAAGCCTTGGACTAGATTCTTCACCTACAACATTGATGTCAACTAAGACACATCTTAACTTGGAGCCTGAATTTCACATTCTCAATCACAACAGAAGAGAACCCCTATTCTCTCGGTAACGGTCTCTTCCGCAGAGATTTTCTCTCACAGATAGCCCTAACCCTCTCCCAGGACCCTTTCACTGAACCGCTACCATCAGCATCGACGTCTGTCATTCGTTCCCACAACCCTGAAGCTCGTTCTGGCCACTGCCCTCTTGTCAGAGTCGGATCAGAACGCTAAATGTCACTCAATTTTCCGCAGACTCCTTACCTTACAACTAATGCCAACCCTATCCCTGGTGCCAGGATCTGACACTTCACCTTCATCATTGATGTCACACTCACTTCACCTTAAACCTTAAACTTATTCTTGCACAAAACCTCACATCAGAGGTGGATCCGAATTCTAACTGCAACCCTATCTCACCCGTACTCCTTATCGAACACATAACCCTAACCCTAGATCTGACCCTTGAACCAGAATCTTCACCTTCACCGTTGCTATCAACTATGACTCCCTTAATCCTCTGACTCGATCTCACACTCACACTCAATTCAGAATTTTTCGCGAATTCTGTCCATAACCATATTTTCTGCATAGACCTTTCCTTACAGAAAACCCTAACCCTAGCCCCGGATCCTTAACCTGAATGCTCACCGTCAGCATTGGTGTCACCGATGCCACATCTTGATGATGAAGTCCAAGCTGGCCTGCACCCACATGTCAGAGTAGGATGCTTAATCTAAACATAACCACATCCACCGCATAAACTTTAGACAATTGCCTAACCCTAACCCTAGCACATTCCTGTGACCTGAGCCTCCCAAATCATCATGGACGTCATCCTTGACTCACTGCGACTCAATTGGACAGTTGCCCTAAACTTGGAGAAGGACCCTCAGTCTAAACGTACCAATTGCCTGCCCCTACAGCTTTCCAAAAACCTAACCCTAACACTACCCCTGGCTCGGGGTCCTGACACCTCACCTTGACCATTGACGTCATCCGTGCCTCACCATAAACCTGATCCAACATCTTGCGCACCCAGTCACATCAGACACAGAAGCTAACTCTATCCGTAAAGAGAATGTTTCTGTATACCAGAGAGAACACAGAATTTTAACCCTGAAACTGATGCATGGACCTGTATACAGAGTGTCAGCATCGGAGACACCCAGGGATCTCCCAACACGGAAACACAATTTCACAGTCACAGTCACATCAGAGCTAGACCTTAAGTCTTATAATTAACTTATTCTTTCTGTACTAGAGCCCGAACCAGTTATTCTAACCCTAGCCATGACTCTTGGACATGCCCCTTAATCGTAAAGATTGGCATCACTCACGCTTCATCGTAATCCTTTACCTCAATCCCGCACTTGCCCTCCCATCAGAGAGAAACCTGAAGCCTTTCCATAACCCTATCCTTCCTGTACACCTTACAGAACAAAACTAAACTTACTCTAGCCCTTGGAACTATACCTGAACCGACACCATCAGATTCAACGTCTGTCATGACGCACCATAAGCCTGAATCTCAAGGTCGCCGTCACCCTCACGTAAGGGACAGATGCGAACTCTAAATGTAACTGCATAATCCTGTCAATCTTACTGAACACCTAACCCTAACCCTAGTGCCAAGCCCTGGACTAGATTTTTCACCCGCAACAATGATGTCTACTACGACACATCTTAATTCGGAGCTTGAATCTCACACTCGCACTGACATCAGAAGAGAACCCTAATTCTTTCGGAAACCGTCTTTTCCGCACTGATTTTCCCTTACAGATAACCCTAAGCGTATCCCAGGCCCCTTTCACTGAACCGCCACCATCAGCATCGACGTCTGTCATTCCTCCCCATAATCCTGAAGCTCGTTCTGGACGCTGCCCTCATGTCAGAGTCGGATCAGTACTCTAACTGACACTCAATCTGCAGCATACTCCTTACCTTACAACTAATGCTGACCCTATCCCTGGTACCGGGATCTGACACTTCACCTTCATCATTGTTGTGACCCTCACTTCACCTGAAACTTAAACTTATTCTTGCACTCACCCTCACATCAGAGGCAGATCCGAATTCTAACTGCAACCCTACTTCACCCGTACTCCTTATCAAACCCATAACCCTACCCTAGATCTGAACCTTGAATCAGATTATTCACCTTCATCATTGCTACCCACTATGACACCCTTAATGGTGTGACTCGATCTCACACTCGCCCTCAATTTATATTTGCACCCTAATTCTGTCCATAACCATATTATCTGCATAAACCTGCATAGACCTTTCCTTACAGAAAACTCTAACCCTGGAACAGGTTCCTTTACCTGCATGCTCACCACCAGCATTGATGTCACCGATGCCATACCTTAATGATGAAGTCCAAACTGGCCTTCACCCACACGTCAGAGTAGGATCCTCTATCTAAACATAACCACATCCACGGCATAAACTAAAACAATTCCCTATCCCTAACCCTAGCACATACCTGTGGCCTGACCATCCATAATCTCCATGGATGTGACCCTTGCCTCATTGTAAGCCTGCGACTGAATTGGACAGTTGCCCTAACCTTGCAGAAGGACCCTCAGTCTAAACGTACCAATACCCTGCCCCTACGGCTTTCCAAAATCCTAACCCTAACCCTAGCCCTGGCTCGTGGTCCTGACACCTCACCTTGACCATTGACGTCAACCATGCCTCACCGTAAACCTGATCCACCATCTTGCACTCCCTTTCTCATCAGAACTAGAAGCCAACTCTATCCATAAAGCCAATGTCTCTGCATACCAGAGAGAACAAAAAATTTTAACTCTAAAACTGGTGCCTGGACCTATACACAAAGCGTCATTATCACAAACACCCAGGGATCTCCTCAACACGGAAACGCAAATTCACACTCGCACTCACATCAGAGGTAGACCCTAACCCTAATAATTAACTTATCCTTTCTGCACAACAGCCCTAACCTCTATATTCAAAGCCTAGCCATGACTCTTGGACCTGCCCCTTCACCATAACCATTGGCATCACCTGCGCTTCATCGTAATCCTAATCTTCAATCCCGAACGTGCCCTCCCATCGGAGAGAAACTCGAAATTTTTCCATAAACCTATCCTTCTTCTACACCTTACAGAACACAATAAACTTACTCTAGCCCTCGGCATTTTACCTGATCCAAAACCAACAGCCTCAATGTCTGTCTTGCCGCACCATAAGCCTGAAGCTCAAGGTGGCCCTCGCCCTCACTTCAGGGTCAGATGCAAACTCTAAATGTTACTCCACATTCCTGTAAATCTTACTGAACACCTAACCCTAACCCTAGCGCGAAGCCTTGGACTAGATTCTTCACCTACAACATTGATGTCAACTAAGACACATCTTAACTCGGAGCCTGAATTTCACATTCTCAATCACAACAGAAGAGAACCCCTATTCTCTCGGTAACCGTCTCTTCCGCAGAGATTTTCTCTCACAGATAGCCCTAACCCTCTCCCAGGACCCTTTCACTGAACCGCTACCATCAGCATCGACGTCTGTCATTCGTTCCCACAACCCTGAAGCTCGTTCTGGCCACTGCCCTCTTGTCAGAGTCGGATCAGAACGCTAAATGTCACTCAATTTTCCGCAGACTCCTTACCTTACAACTAATGCCAACCCTATCCCTGGTGCCAGGATCTGACACTTCACCTTCATCATTGATGTCACACTCACTTCACCTTAAACCTTAAACTTATTCTTGCACAAAACCTCACATCAGAGGTGGATCCGAATTCTAACTGCAACCCTATCTCACCCGTACTCCTTATCGAACACATAACCCTAACCCTAGATCTGACCCTTGAACCAGAATCTTCACCTTCACCGTTGCTATCAACTATGACTCCCTTAATCCTCTGACTCGATCTCACACTCACACTCAATTCAGAATTTTTCGCGAATTCTGTCCATAACCATATTTTCTGCATAGACCTTTCCTTACAGAAAACCCTAACCCTAGCCCCGGATCCTTAACCTGAATGCTCACCGTCAGCATTGGTGTCACCGATGCCACATCTTGATGATGAAGGCCAAGCTGGCCTGCACCCACATGTCAGAGTAGGATGCTTAATCTAAACATAACCACATCCACCGCATAAACTTTAGACAATTGCCTAACCCTAACCCTAGCACATTCCTGTGACCTGAGCCTCCCAAATCATCATGGACGTCACCCTTGACTCACTGCGACTCAATTGGACAGTTGCCCTAAACTTGGAGAAGGACCCTCAGTCTAAACGTACCAATTGCCTGCCCCTACAGCTTTCCAAAAACCTAACCCTAACACTACCCCTGGCTCGGGGTCCTGACAACTCACCTTGACCATTGACGTCATCCGTGCCTCACCATAAACCTGATCCACCATCTTGCGCACCCAGTCACATCAGACTCAGAAGCTAACTCTATCCGTAAAGAGAATGTTTCTGTATACCAGAGAGAACACAGAATTTTAACCCTGAAACTGATGCCTGGACCTGTATACAGAGTGTCAGCATCGGAGACACCCAGGGATCTCCCAACACGGAAACACAATTTCACAGTCACAGTCACATCAGAGCTAGACCTTAAGTCTTATAATTAACTTATTCTTTCTGTACTAGAGCCCGAACCAGTAATTCTAACCCTAGCCATGACTCTTGGACATGCCCCTTAATCGTAAAGATTGGCATCACTCACGCTTCATCGTAACCCTTTACCTCAATCCCGCACTTGCCCTCCTATCAGAGTGAAACCTGAAGCCTTTCCATAACCCTATCCTTCCTGTACACCTTACAGAACAAAACTAAACTTACTCTAGCCCTTGGAACTATACCTGAACCGACACCATCAGCTTCAACGTCTGTCATGCCGCACCATAAGCCTGAATCTCAAGGTCGCCGTCACCCTCACGTAAGGGACAGATGCGAACTCTAAATGTAACTGCATAATCCTGTCAATCTTACTGAACACCTAACCCTAACCCTAGTGCCAAGCCCTGGACTAGATTTTTCACCCGGGGCAATGATGTCTACTACGACACATCTTAATTCGGAGCTTGAATCTCACACTCGCACTGACATCAGAAGAGAACCCTAATTCTTTCGGAAACCGTCTTTTCCGCACTGATTTTCCCTTACAGATAACCCTAAGCGTATCCCAGGCCCCTTTCACTGAACCGCCACCATCAGCATCGACGTCTGTCATTCCTCCCCATAATCCTGAAGCTCGTTCTGGACGCTGCCCTCATGTCAGAGTCGGATCAGTACTCTAACTGTCACTCAATCTGCAGTATACTCCTTACCTTACAACTAATGCTGACCCTATCCCTGGTACCGGGATCTGACACTTCACCTTCATCATTGTTGTGACCCTCACTTCACCTGAAACTTAAACTTATTCTTGCACCCACCCTCACATCAGAGGCGGATCCGAATTCTAACTGCAACCCTACTTCACCCGTACTCCTTATCAAACCCATAACCCTACCCTAGATCTGAACCTTGAATCAGATTATTCACCTTCATCGTTGCTACCCACTATGACACCCTTAATGGTGTGACTCGATCTCACACTCGCCCTCAATTTAGAATTGCACCCTAACTCTGTCCATAACCATATTATCTGCATAAACCTGCATAGACCTTTCCTTACAGAAAACTCTAACCCTAGAACAGGTTCCTTTACCTGCATGCTCACCACCAGCATTGATGTCACCGATGCCATACCTTAATGATGAAGTCCAAACTGGCCTTCACCCACACGTCAGAGTAGGATCCTCTATCTAAACATAACCACATCCACGGCATAAACTAAAACAATTCCCTATCCCTAACCCTAGCACATACCTGTGGCCTGACCATCCATAATCTCCATGGATGTGACCCTTGCCTCATTGTAAGCCTGCGACTGAATTGGACAGTTGCCCTAACCTTGCAGAAGGACCCTCAGTCTAAACGTACCAATACCCTGCCCCTACGGCTTTCCAAAATCCTAACCCTAACCCTAGCCCTGGCTCGTGGTCCTGACACCTCACCTTGACCATTGACGTCAACCATGCCTCACCGTAAACCTGATCCACCATCTTGCACTCCCTTTCTCATCAGAACTAGAAGCCAACTCTATCCATAAAGCCAATGTCTCTGCATACCAGAGAGAACAAAAAATTTTAACTCTAAATCTCTTGCCTGGACCTATACACAAAGCGTCATTATCACAAACACCCAGGGATCTCCTCAACACGGAAACGCAAATTCACACTCGCACTCACATCAGAGGTAGACCCTAACCCTAATAATTAACTTATCCTTTCTGCACAACAGCCCTAACCTCTATATTCAAAGCCTAGCCATGACTCTTGGACCTGCCCCTTCACCATAACCATTGGCATCACCTGCGCTTCATCGTAATCCTAATCTTCAATCCCGAACGTGCCCTCCCATCGGAGAGAAACTCGAAATTTTTCCATAAACCTATCCTTCTTCTACACCTTACAGAACACAATAAACTTACTCTAGCCCTCGGCATTTTACCTGATCCAAAACCAACAGCCTCAATGTCTGTCTTGCTGCACCATAAGCCTGAAGCTCAAGGTGGCCCTCGCCCTCACTTCAGGGTCAGATGCAAACTCTAAATGTTACTCCACATTCCTGTAAATCTTACTGAACACCTAACCCTAACCCTAGCGCGAAGCCTTGGACTAGATTCTTCACCTACAACATTGATGTCAACTAAGACACATCTTAACTCGGAGCCTGAATTTCACATTCTCAATCACAACAGAAGAGAACCCTTATTCTCTCGGTAACCGTCTCTTCCGCAGAGATTTTCTCTTACAGATAGCCCTAACCCTCTCCCAGGACCCTTTCACTGAACCGCTACCATCAGCATCGACGTCTGTCATTCGTTCCCACAACCCTGAAGCTCGTTCTGGCCACTGCCCTCTTGTCAGAGTCGGATCAGAACACTAAATGTCACTCAATTTTCCGCAGACTCCTTACCTTACAACTAATTCCAACCCTATCCCTGGTGCCAGGATCTGACACTTCACCTTCATCATTGATGTCACATTCACTTCACCTTAAACCTTAAACTTATTCTTGCACAAAACCTCACATCAGAGGTGGATCCGAATTCTAACTGCAACCCTATGTCACCCGTACTCCTTATCGAACACATAACCCTAACCCTAGATCTGACCCTTGAACCAGAATCTTCACCTTCACCGTTGCTATCAACTATGACTCCCTTAATCCTCTGACTCGATCTCACACTCACACTCAATTCAGAATTTTTCGCAAATTCTGTCCATAACCATATTTTCTGCATAGACCTTTCCTTACAGAAAACCCTAACCCTAGCCCCGGATCCTTAACCTGAATGCTCACCGTCAGCATTGGTGTCACCGATGCCACATCTTGATGATGAAGTCCAAGCTGGCCTGCACCCACATGTCAGAGTAGGATGCTTAATCTAAACATAACCACATCCACCGCATAAACTTTAGACAATTGCCTAACCCTAACCCTAGCACATTCCTGTGACCTGAGCCTCCAAAATCATCATGGACGTCACCCTTGCCTCACTGCGACTCAATTGGACAGTTGCCCTAAACTTGGAGAAGGACCCTCAGTCTAAACGTACCAATTGCCTGCCCCTACAGCTTTCCAGAAACCTAACCCTAACACTACCCCTGGCTCGGGGTCCTGACACCTCACCTTGACCATTGACGTCATCCGTGCCTCACCATAAACCTGATCCACCATCTTGCGCACCCTGTCACATCAGACTCAGAAGCTAACTCTATCCGTAAAGAGAATGTTTCTGTATACCAGAGAGAACACAGAATTTTAACCCTGAAACTGATGCCTGGACCTGTATACAGAGTGTCAGCATCGCAGACACCCAGGGATCTCCCAACACGGAAACACAATTTCACAGTCACAGTCACATCAGAGCTAGACCTTAAGTCTTATAATTAACTTATTCTTTCTGTACTAGAGCCCGAACCAGTAATTCTAACCCTAGCCATGACTCTTGGACATGCCCCTTAACCGTAACCATTGGCATCACTCACGCTTCATCGTAATCCTTTACCTCAATCCCGCACTTGCCCTCCCATCAGAGAGAAACCTGAAGCCTTTCCATAACCCTATCCTTCCTGTACACCTTACAGAACAAAACTAAACTTACTCTAGCCCTTGGAACTATACCTGAACCGACACCATCAGCTTCAACGTCTGTCATGCCGCACCATAAGCCTGAATCTCAAGGTCGCCGTCACCCTCACGTCAGGGACAGATGCGAACTCTAAATGTAACTGCATAATCCTGTCAATCTTACTGAACACCTAACCCTAACCCTAGTGCCAAGCCCTGGACTAGATTTTTCACCCGCAGCAATGATGTCAACTACGACACATCTTAATTCGGAGCTTGAATCTCACACTCGCACTGACATCAGAAGAGAACCCTAATTCTTTCGGAAACCGTCTTTTCCGCACTGATTTTCTCTTACAGATAACCCTAAGCGTATCCCAGGCCCCTTTCACTGAACCGCCACCATCAGCATCGACGTCTGTCATTCCTCCCCATAATCCTGAAGCTCGTTCTGGACGCTGCCCTCATGTCAGAGTCGGATCAGTACTCTAACTGTCACTCAATCTGCAGCATACTCCTTACCTTACAACTAATGCTGACCCTATCCCTGGTACCGGGATCTGACACTTCACCTTCATCATTGTTGTGACCCTCACTTCACCTGAAACTTAAACTTATTCTTGCACTCACCCTCACATCAGAGGCGGATCCGAATTCTAACTGCAACCCTACTTCACCCGTACTCCTTATCAAACCCATAACCCTACCCTAGATCTGAACCTTGAATCAGATTATTCACCTTCATCGTTGCTACCCACTATGACACCCTTAATGGTGTGACTCGATCTCACACTCGCCCTCAATTTAGAATTGCACCCTAATTCTGTCCATAACCATATTATCTGCATAAACCTGCATAGACCTTTCCTTACAGAAAACTCTAACCCTGGAACAGGTTCCTTTACCTGCATGCTCACCACCAGCATTGATGTCACCGATGCCATACCTTAATGATGAAGTCCAAACTGGCCTTCACCCACACGTCAGAGTAGGATCCTCTATCTAAACATAACCACATCCACGGCATAAACTAAAACAATTCCCTATCCCTAACCCTAGCACATACCTGTGGCCTGACCATCCATAATCTCCATGGATGTGACCCTTGCCTCATTGTAAGCCTGCGACTGAATTGGACAGTTGCCCTAACCTTGCAGAAGGACCCTCAGTCTAAACGTACCAATACCCTGCCCCTACGGCTTTCCAAAATCCTAACCCTAACCCTAGCCCTGGCTCGTGGTCCTGACACCTCACCTTGACCATTGACGTCAACCATGCCTCACCGTAAACCTGATCCACCATCTTGCACTCCCTTTCTCATCAGAACTAGAAGCCAACTCTATCCATAAAGCCAATGTCTCTGCATACCAGAGAGAACAAAAAATTTTAACTCTAAAACTGGTGCCTGGACCTATACACAAAGCGTCATTATCACAAACACCCAGGGATCTCCTCAACACGGAAACGCAAATTCACACTCGCACTCACATCAGAGGTAGACCCTAACCCTAATAATTAACTTATCCTTTCTGCACAACAGCCCTAACCTCTATATTCAAAGCCTAGCCATGACTCTTGGACCTGCCCCTTCACCATAACCATTGGCATCACCTGCGCTTCATCGTAATCTTAATCTTCAATCCCAAACGTGCCCTCCCATCGGAGAGAAACTCGAAATTTTTCCATAAACCTATCCTTCTTCTACACCTTACAGAACACAGTAAACTTACTCTAGCCCTCGGCATTTTACCTGATCCAAAACCAACAGCCTCAATGTCTGTCTTGCCGCACCATAAGCCTGAAGCTCAAGGTGGCCCTCGCCCTCACTTCAGGGTCAGATGCAAACTCTAAATGTTACTCCACATTCCTGTAAATCTTACTGAACTCCTAACCCTAACCCTAGCGCGAAGCCTTGGACTAGATTCTTCACCTACAACATTG